>NC_086449.1:470760332-471060332 GCF_028390025.1 Pseudophryne corroboree
GAAATTAATGAAAACACTTGCTGTGTTACATTCTCCTGCAAAGCATTGCCTGCTTCACACCTGCTGTGTTCAGCTTTGCATAGTGCATTCCTTTTTTCATGCCAGACTTAAGGTGTATACACACGGTGAGATAAATATTTTTCAATACTCACTATATATACCTTTATCTTTCATTTCATATGGTAAATATCCCCAAATGGTGAATGTCTATGAAGTTTATGGGATCCGGGGAGTAATCTGAAGTGCTGGTTAAGTTTCTTCCTCCAATTTCTTTTCTATGGGGGTTATTCCGATCCGATCGCTCACTGCAATTTCTCGCAGTGCAGAGATCGGGTCGGAATTATGCATGCGCCGGCACTGCAGTGCACTGGCGCATGCCAACCTTCATTGCCTAACGATCACCTCTGAGGCAGAGATGGTCGCTTGGTGGGAGGGGGCTGGACGGCGGCATTAAGCTGCCATTTAGGGGCGCGGTCCGGCCAATGCATGTGTGGCCGGACCGTTGGGGGGGCGGGCCTTGGCGGCTGTGTGACATCACACGCAGCCACTGCGGGCCGGGGAGCGACGAGTGGCTCCTGGCCAGCACGCTAAAGCTGCACTGGTTGGGAGCTACTCTTGAAGTGCAAAGGCATCGCCGCTGTGAGATGCCTTTGAACTCCTGCGGGGGGATAGCCGCCACTGACATCGTAGCACAGCTACGATCATTTACATGTCAGTGTGAATGATCGTTGCTGTGCTAAATTTAGCACAGCTACAATTAACTCGGAATGACCACCTATAAGTCAAACTTGACTATCTAGTGTACTATCTGCTACAAAGTATAGTCAAAATTGGCACTTAGTCAAAATTGTACATAGACAAAATCGAAAGTACAGATAGTCAAAATCTGGGCTATATGGGCTCTAGCGGAGTTTGAGGGAAATTGCATAGTCAAAATCGGGCATAGCAAGGATCTCACCATGTGTACACACCTTTAGTGGGGTATATTTACTAAGGTGTGAGTTTTTTAGAAGTGGAGATTCCATGTAACATTTATCCAGCTGCTTCTAGAAGATAATAGCTAGACTCTGGTTGCTTTTGGCAACATCTCAACTTCTAAAAAAAACTCTTAGCACAGTGCTAACATCAGTTCCAGCCCTATAAAGTTACATCATCAGTCCCAGCCCAACCATCGGTTCCTGCCCGATAAAGTTACACATCGGTTCCAGTCTGACAATTGAGTCCAGTGGGATAAGTGATACCATCGGTTCCAGTCCAATAAGTTATACCATCAGTTACAGTCTGATTACTACATCATCAGTTTCAGTCCGATGTCACATCATTGGTTTCTGTCCAAAAGTCAGATCATCGGTTCCAGTCCGATGCAAGTATCTTCCAGCTCCACTCTGACCCCTGTATCTCACCTGTTTAAGTCTCATATCTAAAATCATACTACCCTGCCAGTACTGCCATACAGTATGTGTAGCATTACCAGTCAACCCATCCAGTGGGCCTCAACCTGCACATCAGATGCAGTCAAGTCTATTCCTCATTGTGGGGTCCCTAGTGAAGAAAGCTGGCGAGTTAAACTCCGTGCCTCTTTTGGTTTGGGTATTTTCCAACTGACTGGAACTCACTACTTCTCTTTTGGATACAAGCACCATTGGTTCCAGCCCGATACAAGCCTCTTGGTTGCAGGATGATACAATTTCTAACTCAAATGTACTAAATGTGTGATAGAAAAAATAACAAAGGGCACAACAACTTGAGAGAGAAAAGTGCTATGTGTGAATTTCTAATTATTTTAAATAAACATTTCAAATGCCAGCGTTAATATATAATTCAGACACAAGGCGCATCTTATTACCATATATGATAAAAGTGCACTGGACGTTGCAGCACTATGTCCCTTAAGAGAAAGCAAGCAGTCACACACATGGTATTACTGAGGTCCAACGCTCCTAGATATATGTATATTTGATATTAAAGGTTATGCATACAAAATAACATATGTACAGTATATAATTAAGTATAACATGTATATATATGGTTACAGAGTTAGTGACAAAAGAAGCAGTTGCAGTTACATAAGAATCAGTTACAGCCAGTATACGTCACCCTATGCTCAGTGTACATTCGTCTCCATTTTAGAATCTGCACCAACAGAACTTCCTGGGTGAGGGGAAATACATATATACTGTGCATTGGAGGAGGGTACATGTCTGGGGCTGAGTCTTCTGTTATTGGTCCAGGGGTGGGACATATCCAGTACACTGGGGATCATTGGTAGGCTCAAATTATGGGCGATGACTAAGTTCTGAGATGTGATTACTGTTTGTTTACATCTGAGTTCCCGCCCCAAGACTAGTCAAATACACCACATTATCTCTCAATAATAATAATAATAATAATAATAATAATAATAATAATAATAAATTTATTTATATAGCGCTCTTTCTCCAACAGGACTCAAGGCGCTTTACAGACATCAAAAACAATGCACATGATACAGAGGATTTGAGTAACAACAGCAATAGATAAGCCACACAGACATAAAAGAAAACCTTAAGCACACAGAAAGCATAATGAAGGATTGGTGTAGGCATTTTGGGTAATAACTTCCAAGGATGTGTATTCCACCCTCACAAGGTACCAAGTGCGGCAGCCATCTTGGGCACTCAGCGTAGGATTACCCAGGGTGGAATAGTCCACCCCTAGAAGAGATGACACAAAATGGGGGTGATTTCAGAGACCTACAGTTCACAGTAGGGTTCCATCAAAACCATCAGGCCTATGTATTTTTCATCCCATCCACAAGTGTACCATATGGGGCAGCCATGTTGGGCGCACTTTGAAGGTTACACTGTGGGAGGTGAGCCATACAAGGGCCAAGTTCATATATGGGAAAACTGACACTTGTGTAGTAGTATGATGTACCCTGCATGTAGGGCACAATGGCAAGGTGTGCAATCAGTGGAGGTAAACATTACAGGAAAAACACACGGTGGGGTGGAAGCGAGCAATGAAGAGAAGAAAAAAAACACAATAGCAGGTAATTAGTGGCAGAAGTAGGATTGGGATAACATTATTTTGATCAGATCTTAGTACGGGTGGGTATGAGAATGTGGGGGGCATACTCAGAAGCAATGGGGATGTCCCTGCTGAGCCTGGTCCTGGTGCTGTGCCCCCACAGTTCCCTGTTCATCTTGATGGTTAGGCACAGGGACAGACTTGATGTTCTCAGCCAGATAGGTGGTAAGCCTGGTCTTGGTGTTCTCATGTTAGAGGTGAGGAGAGGCCACATAAAGTTCCTGAGTTTTGTGGTTGTAATGCAGTCCTTCTGTTATCTTGTTAGTTTGTTTGCCTTCTGTTTTCCTTCAGTTTAACACAAGTATAACACTGTGGGGGTAATTCTGAGTTGATCGCAGCAGCAAGTTTGTTAGCAATTGGGCAAAACCATGTGCACTGCAGGGGGGGGGGGTTGTAATCATAAAGAACATGTGTTTGTAGACTTACTTATTCAGTATAGTATAGGACGCCAGGCCTATTAGGATGCTGCAGTGGCTAGTGTATGAAGTGGCTAGTTATTAAGTGGCAGCTAATATCAATAGCAGTGTTATACCTGTGTTAAACCAAAGGAAATCAGAAGGCAAACAAACTTACAAATTAACAGAAGGACTGCATTACAACCACAAAACTCTGGAACTTTATGTGGCCTCTCCTCGCCTCAAACATTAGAACACCAAGACCAGGCTTACCACCTCTCTGGCTGAGAACATCAAGTCTGCCCCTGGGCCTAACCATCAAGATGAACAGGGAACTGTGGGGGCAGAGCACCAGGACCAGGATCAGCAGGGACATCCCCGTTGCTTCTGAGTATGCCCCCCACATTCTCCTACCCACCCGTACTAAGATTTTACCAAAATAATGTTATCCCAATTTTACTTCTGCCACTAGTTACCTGCTATTGTGTGTTTTTTTTCCCTACAATAGCTCGCTTCCACCCCACCGTGTGTTTTTCCTGTAATGTTAACCTCCACTGATTGCACACCTTTCCATTGTGCCCTACATGCAGGGTACATACTACGACATAAGCATCAGTTTTCCCATATATGAACTTGGCCCTTGTATGGCTCACCTCCCACAGTGTAACCTTCAAAGTGCGCCCAACATGGCTGCCCCATATGGTACACTTGTGGATGGGATGAAAAATACATGGACCTTGTGGTTTTGTTGGAACCCTACTCTAAACTGTAGGGCTCTGAAATCACCCACATTTTGTGTCATCTCTTCTAGGGGTAGACTATTCCACCCTGGGTAATCCTACGCTGAGCGCCCAAGATGGCTGCCGCACTTGGTACCTGTGAGGGTGGTATACACAACCCTTGGAAGTTATTACCCAAAATGCCTACACCAGTCCTTCATTATGCTTTCTGTGTGCTTAAGGTTTTCTTTTATGTCTGTGTGGCTTATCTATTGCTGTATTACTTAAATCCTCTGTATCATGTGTATTGTTTTTGATGTCTGTAAAGCGCCTTGAGTCCTGTTGGAGAAAGAGCGCTATATAAATAAAATTATTATTATTATTATATAACATGTGCAGAGAGAGTTAGATTTGGGTGGGTTATTTTGTTTCTGTGCAGGGTAAATACTGGCTGCTTTATTTTTACACTGCAATTTAGATTTCAGTTTGAACACAACCCACCCAAATCTAACTCTCTCTGCACATGTTATATCTGCCCCCCCTGCAGTGCACATGGTTTTGCCCAACTGCTAAAAACTTTCCTGCTGCGATCAACTTGGAATTACCCCCTGCTATTGATTTTAGCTGCCACTTAATAACTAACCACTGCAGCGTCCTATAAGGACTAGCGTCCTGAGCTATACTGAGTAAATGAGTCTACAAACACATGTCCTTTCTGATTACAACCCCCTCCCCCACACAGCAACCCTCCACCAAAAGGTGTTAATCACAACTTACAAATGTGAGCTCAGTAAACCCCACTCAATCACTATAAGTTTTTAGCAGATTACTGATATTAATCCACTTAGAACAACTGTCTAAACTTTTAACCATGCAATGTAATGTGCAATAGTCTGCAATATTTACCGAATATAACTTTAGCAAGAGAGTTGCAATAGTCTGCAATATTTACAGAATATAACTTTAGCAAGAGAGTTGCAATAGTCTGCAATATTTACCGAATATAACTTTAGCAAGAGAGTTGCAATAGTCTGAAATATTTACCCATAATCACAAAGTAACAGTGTTTCCTTTGTCTGTGAGCTGCACTGCTGCAGGAGACTAGAGCCCACACAATCCACTGGGGTGCAAAGTACTGACAATTGGAGAGAAGAAGAAGCTGATTGGCAGTGACTGGCAGTGGCTGTGCAGAAGCTCCCTGATCCTGAGGTGGCAGTTGCCTGAAATGGCAGTTAGAAACCAGAGGAGGTTGAGAGGGGAGGCGCCATCTTGGTTAGAGTGGGTGGAAAAGCAGAGGTTTCAGGCAGAGAGATCCAGATAAACACTTGTTGCAATGTCACATGGATCCAGGGCAGGACGTACTAAGGCTATGGACTATGGGGTCATTCCGACCCAATTCCTCACTGAAGTTGTTCGCAGCGCAGCGATCGGGTCAGAACTGTGCAAGCGCCAGCGCCGCAGTGCGCCGGTGCATGCTGGACAGCAGAAGGCCATTGTTCCCTAGCGATCGCCACTCTGCCTGATTGACAGTCAGAGGTGGTCGCTGGGCGGGAGGGGGCGGCACGGCGGAGCGGTCTGGCCAACGCAGGCGTGGCTGGACCATGCGGAGGGTGGGCCACAGTGGCTGCATGATGTCACACGCAGCAGTTGCGACCAGGGGCAGCGACGAGCAACTCCCGGTCAGCCGAAGGACCTGCGCTGGCCGGTAGTTACTCAACAATACAAAAGTATCGCTGCTGTACAACGCTTTTGTACTTGTGCGGGGGCCGGATAGAAATGCGGGGCGGGCTAGCCCTGTGCTGGGCGTCTCCCCACATGTCTGGGAACATGATCGTAGCTGTGCTAAATTACCCTCTATATTCTGACAAACATCACAATTAGAATAATGATATAATAATCATATACAGTATGTACTAACATATGCAATTAGTATCACAAATGACAGCTCTTCTGAAAAGAGCTGCACTTTGTGAAGCCGGGACTTCCATGTCTCGGCCCTAAGATGGCATCCCCAGGGGTGGGGGTGGGATGGGGTCTTGTAGTGGGGAAGAGGGGTGCTAAGAGGGATCCGATTGGATCCCACTCAGGAAGAAGCCTGTGGGCTTGTATCAAGTATGCTGGAAGGGGTCCGTATCGGATCCCTCTCAGGATGATTGCGAAATGTATTTCTTTATTACCAGTTATTTATATAGCGTACACAGGGCCAGTTTTAGACCTTGTGATGCCAAGGGCAAAATTTTCCTTTGGGCACCCCCCGACAGGTAAAACAGAGTTAATGCACGCCGGTGGCACGTGCCCAAAAATAGGGATGTGGCTTCATAGGAAAGGGACGTGGCCACTGTTGTGCCCCCAGTAGTTATTCCCCAGTAGATGTGCCCCCTAGTAGCGCCACTTACAAACACAAAAAAAACCAACAACCACTCAATAGTCACCAGCCCCGCTCCTGCTTCCCAACCGGTGCTGTCACTCCGTATTTGGCCACCCACGGCTCTCTATGGGAGACACGTCATGACGTTTCTCTCATGGTGCCAAACATAAACTAGAGGTCAATTATGACCTCTAGCGTCTAACAATGGCGCCGGCTGCTGGAAGTGCCCACACAGCCCAAGGCGCCTGCTGCAGCTGGCAAGTAGGCTGCAGTGTGTGGCAGGCACCTGTGGGGTGACTGTAGCTGCGCTCACGGGCCGCAACTACCCGGGCACCCGCCCAGCTTGCCCGTGCCTAGAACTGCTCCTGAACACACACATTCTGCTGTGCTTTACAGAGAATATTTTACCATTCAGCCCCTGCCCCAGTGGAGCTTACAATCTATATTCCCCACCACATGTACAGGCACACACATTCACGCTAGGGTTATTTTTTTTTTGCTAGCCCCTGAACCTATCAGTATTTGTTTAGATTGTGGGAGTACTCGGAGGAAACCCATGCAAGCAAAGAAAGAATATACAAACTCCACACAGTTAGGGCCATGGTGGGAATCGAACCCATGACCTCAGTGCTGTGAAGCAGTAATGCTAACCACCAAACTGTCTGTGCTGCCCAAACCCCACAAAAACAGGGTTTTTACCTCATTTTTCCTTTAGTACATCCCACTCCCAAAAGCAAAAAAGATGGATAAACAAGAACCCAGAAATTCCTGCTGAGGCTACAGCTGTCCCTGCAACATGCTGCTTGGTTTAGAACGTTCCCTTTGCTATATTACACTTATCCAAGCTCTACATAGTCATATACATTTCTGAGACAGTTAATATGAATCCACATTTCATATTTATTACAGACAACACTGTAACTTTTCTTGTTACTGTGCAGGACTTTAAGCGTTGCATTCTTGCTAGCCAATGAATCCTCTAATGCTTTATACTGTGCTACAGACACTATTTCTTGCATAATTGGTAAAGTTACTATTTTTGAGTAGGATTTCCTTGTCATTTCATTGATACAGTGTAGCATATAACTTTGATTATTTATATCGTGATTGAATTAGACCTTATACCAAATGGCAGAATAAACCACGTTATTCTTTTGTATCATATCTGTGTCCCTATCTCTCTTTGTCTTGGGGAAAAATCTTACTGCTTTGCTAGGGTGGGGTACAGCAAGAAAGTATTTTCAGGAGACGACCAGCCTACATCAAGGTACTGCCACCCTGTACTCTTTGCACCCACTCTATCCCATTGGCCACCAAAGTATTTCAATATGCCATCTCTACCGCATGCTTAAAACTCTGTTTCTGTGTCAGGCAATGTTGATATGGATTGTACAGTGAAAAACTAAGCACCAGTGTTTACAGACTTAATTTATATTGCACCTTGTAGCTGCAAGTCGTTCCACTGGGAGGTTTGATGGGGCTGGTACTGGGGGGTATGGCTAAGTGTGTATGAGTTTGGGGGCATGGGTGGGTAGGTAGGTAGGTATGGAGGTAGGTGTATGGTCATACTGCATTGCAAATACAAAGTCTTTAGATGCTGAGAGGAAGCATGTACCCAGGATCATAGATGGATGGAGGGCCCACTGAATAGTCCATGTTCCCTGGACTATACAAGCCCCATTCTTAAGTATTTACCATGCCCCAATGAAGACGGTCCCATCCATACATGGGTGTTTTATAGGATAATAAAAGCTAAGTGGATTTTTTTCAATATGCTTGGAGATTCTAACAGCACAAACTATAAAGTAGCACCATCTCCATTCCAAAGATTGTAAAACCGATAACAGATTAGGATAACATCTCATATCATTTTTAAAACAGCCAGAAAAATTATTAACATTAAATGAACACAATTCAATAAATATTAAAGTGCTGCCAAATGTTTCTTCATTGCTACAACATACTATTCATGCTGATGGCAAGAAAAAAAAATCAGATGTAACAGAACGCTGTCCTGGGCTGTATTTAAGACACAATGCACCAGGGCTCAAAAATAATATAAGTTTCAGGGCAAACTAAACTAAATAAGTAATGCACACAGTAACAGCAAAACTTTTTTAGTTATCAAAGCTAATATTAAATTATCTGACAAAAGCCTTGACCTACAATGGGTGGACATTAAACAACATCCACATTGCCTAACAGAGATAAATGAGTTCATATGGATGAATAAGCTCCAAGGTCTCAGCATTGTATGCTAGCCACATACTGTAAAGCTTGAAAAAGAGCTGAAGCAGTTCCATGTTTTACTACTCTCATTTTAATATGGTCAAAAAGTGGGCCTTTTTACAGTATAAGGAGACGGATGTATACTGTAGATGTGGAGGAACTGTGGCCAGTCTGATAGATTTGAAGATCCTTAATTTAACTTTTAATATAGTGTATACTTATCAACGGCAGATATTTGGGATATAAATTTATATCTGTAATATAAATATTTGAATATTTGTATATTTGCAACAATATACATAATATACTGTAAAATCGACTCAGGGAGTGGTGTCTCCTAAACCTCAATACTGTGTTTCTATTGATAGATCCTATGGTGTTTATAGGTGTCAGCAGAATGTGATGGAGGTCAGTCAACATGATCAATAGCTTAACCAGGGACTAACCATGTAGAACACAGGATGCTAGTCACCTCTCCCCTTGAACAAGGAGCTACTAACCCCTGAAATATTGCCTATATATGCGAAAGACCTCACTCATTCACTCACTCACTCACTCACTCACTCACTCACTCACTCACTCAATGACTCACCATGAATTCTCTTACTTTACATACAGAAGGTATTCTTCAGGTGAGAAATAGGAAAACTACGTAAATAGAATTTTAATAAACCTCTCCTAAGGGGATGAAAAGGGGTTGACATAATGACGTCATTACCGATGCATGGCAGACAAAAAATGCTTAGCCAATCTAGTCTATCAGGTATTATTTATTTTTAAAACTCAGACCCTATATAATCATTAGGGTTTTTTAAATGGATTTAGCGTAGCCTTGTCATGACTGTGTATGTCTGTGGAACCAGATGACTGCTTTTAGCCGGAATGGAATCTGAGACAAAGACTGGGAGGGCAGATGAAGTTTCTTTTCATGTGTCAAGGATAGGATTATGATATGAGTGAGTAATTCAGCAGGAAATGGACTGTGGGGGCAGTAGTTACACCACTACTACTGTGGCATAACGTGAATAAGTTGCACTACTGTGTGGTTTGATGTAATGTGAATATGTGGCACAAATGATAAGTGTGTGGTGTGACCAAGCCCCTTACCTGCAAGACATGCCCCCTATTATGGATGTGCCCTTTCATTGCACACTGTCCATATTTAGAATACGGGGGTAGGGGACACCAGTGAACTTTTTGACACAGGGCACCAAAATGTCTAGTTACAGCTCTGTCTGCATGCACAGAATGGGTTAACCTAGTGTTTCCCGACCTCAGTCCTCAAGGCCCATTTGCAGTCCAGGTTTTAGTGATATCCATGCTTGAGCACAAATCGGTAAAACAAAATAACTTAAGTACTAATTACTGTTAGTCATCTGTGTTCAAGTATAGCTATAATTAAAATGTGGACTGTTAGTGTGCCTTGAGGACAGTGTTAGACTGGGGCATGAAGGGAGCACCAGAGGAATGCAGTAGTAAGGGCTCATGCTTAAGGGCTGCAGCCAGTCACCACAGAGGCTTATAAAGTCATTAGAGACCATATAACTGACGATTTATTAGAGTAACAATGTATGATTTGAGTGCACTGTTGGAGCCGGACATTAGAGGAATGGGTGGGAAATCGAGCAGTGGGGAACACCGGGGATTTTCCTGGGACCCCTGTGGGACAGTCCAACCCTGCATGAGGACCAAAACAGATGCATTAAATGAGCTGTTTAATATTTGAAACTAAAGCTATAGTGCCCTTACTTTGTCTGTCTGTTTTTACTCAGTCTTGTATTATTACTGTTTATTTCCAATTGTAAAGCGCAACAGAATATGCTGGCGCTTTATAAGAAAATGTTAATAAATAAATAAACAAACAGTATTGAACTACTATTTTATTGTTGTTGTTATCACTACTATTATGACGACAATACACACAATACTGTAATATGCATAAAATAGCAAGGCGTGAAAACAATAGTAAATGTATTGTCCTATTTTTTGCAAATTTTCACCTGTAACATCTAAAATAATTAAAAAATGCTATTTTTTTCTAAATTTTTTTACTACAGGGAAGTACAAACTAACCCAATTAAATTTTTTTTAAATCTAATAAAAACTTTCCTGGTAACAGTGAAAAAGCACACATTGAACTGAAATGGTTCAATAACCAGTGTTCACATCTTAGACTAATTTGAAATGCTGTAACAAACAAAACAAAAACATAACTTGCAAGCTTTGAATATTTTAGTAATTAGTCCATATTTTGTGCTGTAGAACTTCATTTACATTTTCTTGCAGATGAAAACCCAAAGGTAACTTAGATTGCTGTACCTGCTCAGCTTACAAAAGAGTCATTGCGGCAGAAGCTATGCCAATAGCACTATATGTGTTTCTTTCAGAATCTGTAAATTGATTGAATCCTTGCGGCGCATTCTAATCCTGTCCTGTAGTGTTCTACTTGATTTCTGAAACTCTGCACTTGATGCTTATCTCTTACAATAGATTAATCTTTAACACTGATGATGTAAATTAAGTGTATTTTATGTCGCTGGAAGGATAGACTTTCGCAGCTATGCTAATGAAAGTAAGTGGGTATTTGGACAGATGTCCAATTATATTTGGACAGCTATTCAATTATATGTCCTTTTTAAGAATCTTGGCTAGGCTTGCAAAGGTACTTTGCTCTAATTTATAAATTTAGCATAGGCTTCAAATGTTTTCTGTTTTGTATTAGCATTGCATGTGTAAGATTTGTGGTAGTGATTCAGCTATCACAGCATGCACATGTAGCATAAAGTATATGATAGGGCGTGCTGGTGTCTGTCAATCATACATTATGTGGACAGATAGAGGCAAACCTTGTCCCTCACCACACAACTTAACCTAAACATGACATAGAAATACAATTTACTTAATTTAATGATTCTTTCAAAATTTCTTATTCGGAAACTTTTGGCCTAGGTGTGCCGTGAAAATAATTCTGATGCTCTAGGGTTCCATGATTCAATAAAGTTTGGGAACCACTGGTCTATGGGCCTAATTCAGACCTAATCGCAGCAGCAAATGTTAGCTAATGGGCAAAACCATGTGCAGAGAGCGTTAGATTTGGGTGGGTTACATTCAGAGCCGGCCCAAGCTTATTTTTTTTAGAAAGCAAAAATCTATTTTGGTGCCCCTTAATGGGATAAAAGAGGTGTAGTCTTACAAGAATGGGGTGTGGCTACACAATTGTACTCCCCGTGGTACAGGGTGATAGTGGGTGAAAAGGAGATAATAGGTTACTGGTGAGGCAGGGGTGACAGGGAGATGGTGGGAGACTGAGGCAGGAGTGACAGGGAGATCGTGGGTGACTGAGGCAGGGTGATATTGAGATAGTGGGTGACTGATGTCCCCAGTGCCAGATACACATGTCCCCACAGCACCAGATGTGCCCCCAGGGCAGATACACATGTCCCCACAGCACCAGATATGTCCCCAGTGCAGATACACATGCCTCCACAGCGCCAGATATACCCCCAGTGCAGATACACATATCCCCACAGCACCAGACATGCCCCCAGTACAGATACACGTGTCCCCACAGTGCCTTATATGCCCCCAGTACAGATACACATGTAACCACAGTGCCTTATATGCCCCAGTTCAGATACACATGTCCCCACAGCACCAGTAATGCCCCCAGGGCAGATACACATGTCCCCACAGCACCAGATATGTCCCCAGTGCAGATACACATGTCCCCACAGCACCAGATATGCCCCCAGGGCAGATACACATGTCCCCACAGCGCCAGATATACCCCCAGTGCAGATACACATATCCCCACAGCGCCAGACATGCCCCCAGTGCAGATACACATGCCCCCACAGTGCCAGATATGCCCCCAGTGCAGATACACATTTCCCCACAGCACCAGATATGCCCCCAGGGCAGATACATATGTCCCCACAGCACCAAATATGTCCCCAGTGCAGATACACATGCCTGCACAGCGCCAGATATACACCCAGTGCAGATACACATCCCCACAGCGCCAGACATGCCCCCAGTACAGATACACATTTCCCCACAGTCCCTTATATGCCACCAGTGCAGATACACATGCCCCCACAGTGCCATATATGCCCCCAGTGCATATACACATTTCCCCACAGTGTCTTATATGCCCCCAGTTCAGATACACATGTCCCCACAGTGCCAGATATGCCCCCAGTGCAGATACACATCCCCACAGTGCCAGACATGCCCCCAGTACAGATACACATGTCCCCACAGTGCCTTATATGCCCCCAGTGCAGATGCACATGCCTCCACAGTGCCAGATATGCCCCCAGTGCAGATACACTTTTCCCCACAGTGCCAGATATGCCCCCAGTGCAGATACACATTTCCCCACAGTGCCAGATATGCCCCCAGTGCAGATACACATGTCCTTACAGCGCCATATATGCCCCCAGTGCAGATACACATTTCCCCACAGTGCCAGATATGCCCCCAGTGCAGATACACATGTCCTTACAGCGCCAGATATGCCCCCAGTGCAGATACACATTTCCCCACAGTGCCAGATATGACCCCAGTGCAGATACATATTTCCCCACAGTGCCAGATATGCCCCCAGTCCAGATACACATTTCCCCATAGTGCCAGATATGCCCCCAATGCTGATACAAATGTCCCCACAGTACCTCCCACAGTGCCAGATATGCCCCCAGTGCTGATACACATGGCCCCACAGTGCATTCCACAGTGCCAGATATGCCCCAAGTGCTGATACACATGTCCCCGCAGTGCCTCCCCCCAAAAAAATAAGTGCTGCTCACCTGCTACTGTGAGGGGAGGAGAGTGCAGCGTGCGCCTCTCCTACCCTTCAGTCTCCAGCGGTGGTGTCTATCTTCAATTCACCACTAGCCCATGAGTCAATCAGAGCTCGCGGTCCGGCAGTCAATCAGGCGTCTTAGCTGCTGGTCCGCAAACTCTGATTGGCTCATGGGCCGCCGCTGTATTTAAGATAGTCACTGCCACTAGAGGCGTCTTTGCGCGCCGAGCAGCGGTGGCCGGGAGCAGATTGAGCTGCTTGCTGTCCACCGCTGGTGTAGCGCGTCCTCTACTGCCTGGCGCTCAACGCGGCTGCATAGCCCACGTATGCGTCAGGCCAGCCCTGGTTATATTGCTTCTGTGCAGGGTAAATACTGGCTGCTTTATTTTTACACTGCAATTTAGATTTCAGTTTGAACACACCCCACCCAAATCTAACTCTCACTGCACATGTTATATCTGTCCCCCATGGTTTTGCCCATTAGCTAACAAATTTGCTCCTGCGATCAGGTCTGAATTAGGCCCACACTTTGCAATTTAGCACAGAGTAAAACCACTGGCGTGCGCAGCACGTTTTATTAGGGGGTGCACCATCGGAGGGGTGTGTCTAGCACTGCCTTTTGGGCGTGTTTAGCACCATCTATTGATGGTCAACGCATATAAAATATCCACCTTTGTACCAATCCTAAAAAAGCAGATACCTTCTCAGATGTTGTGGTGTAAACAAACACCCCTGATGGCACTCACTGCAATTACAGTGCTCCTCCTCAGCCTGGTCTGGCTCCCCCTCTCTTTCCCCTGCAAGCTGCAGCAGCTTACTTACAAGTCAGTAACTAAACTGACACTGACAGTCGCAGACTAGTACTGCTGCTGCTGGAGAAACGAGTGACATGTCAATGCTGCTGCCGACCGCCTGCCAGTATTGAATTTGTTTTCCTAAGAGGAACGCTGGCTGCATGCTGCTCCTCATCAGTGGCTGGCGTTGGCATAGCATAGAAGGAGAGAGGTGTGTATGTGGTGGGTGTGACGGGTGGGCGTGCGAGCAGCATGACCTAATCACGTCACATCACGCTGTTTTTGTACATGGTGGTGGAGCTCGGAATTTGAAAGACTGTGTCAGTGGCACCTTTGATTAACCCAGGCATTCGGTCAGTAATACAGTCCTGACAGGGTGCAGCGCAGAGGGGACAGTAATCAGCCTGCTCGGTGATCGCTGCATCAGGCATGTGAGATCAGGGGTGCCAGACATTAGGGGGTGCCTGTGCGCACCAGGCACCCCCCCTGCGCACACCTATGAGTAAAACTGAGGTTCTTAGCAAAAGTTTGGGCAAAAATATGGGCCCATCTACCACAACCAGGTAACCTCATCAGTCGAGTCCCTAACATTCCTACGGTTCAAGTCTAGAGCATGGGATCTGCCAGGCCAGCACAGCCCATCCACCAAATGTTAGCACCTGTCATTATTTTTAGAATTAGGGTGCACATTTAACTTGAAATACTGGATTCAAACATTTAACATGAGAAATGAAGTAACATGGTCTCAAGCCCAGAATCATTAATTATTCTGCAGTAAAGCATTACTAGAAGTGTTCTTTTGTAGCTATACAAGAATGATTTGGCTGGGAATATATTATATGAGCACAGTCATGTCCATATATATATATATATATATATATATATATATTAGAGATGAGCGGGTTCGGTTTTACTCGGTTTTACTCGGATTTACTCGGTTCTCAAAACGGCATCTTATTGGCTCACGGACGTCATGTGTTTTGGATAGCCAATAAGAAACATCCGGATAAAACCGAACTGACATTAATTCTGGCGTTACATTCGTACCCTCTCATCTCTAATATATATATATATATATATATATATATATATATAGTCCAGTATGACCCGGCACTCCTCACGCTCCCCAGCGTTAAAGCAGCTGCTCCCGTGCCTTCTCCTCCTGGGCAATTAACTCCAATATAGAAACAGCAAATAAGGGCGGCACTGGGAGACTTCTCAAATGCGGTGAAAAAAACAAGTGCTTTTATAAGGTTTCAACGCTTCGGGGTCGCAGCCCCTTCGTCAGGATACAAAACGATTCAAAGGTTAGTGTTTAAATACCTGTGCTCAGTGAGGTCCACACCACCGCCTCCAGCCGCGCTGCCCGGTTTCCGGTCCTGACATCACTCCGCCCACAGGAAATGACGTGGCTCCGGTCCATCTGGCCGGCGCTCTGGGGCTCTGTGGATAGGTAACCATGGTGATAGTGTAACAACAGCAGTAGTTAGACGCTCTATAGCAGCATGGACAAATCACTAACTGTACATAGTGGTGCAGAAGTATAAGAAACATCACACAGATTACCCATAGATATAATACAGTGATAGAAGCTAAAATGTAATAAAATAACAGAACCCTAGCAAACTCGTACAGTAGGTCCAGTAGAGACAGTGCATAAAAATTCTAAATATTAATAACAAACTAAACATATTGCATGGATTTCAATACATGCAATACATTGTCATTAATCTCCCAACATTCTAGCCAGTCATCAATCAGAAACAATATACATTTTTCCGGATATAGAAATGAAAATAAAGATTAATAAAAAACTGGCACGTCCACCACTTAAAGGTAACATTTTAGACTCAATGCTTCATTTAAACCTCTCGGAAATTGTGTATTTAATGTAAATATCCATTTAGCTTCAACCTATAATAATCTTCTAGAGCGGTAACCCTATCGTATTGAGAACGGGACCTGGTCTATAATCTTGTACCTCAAGGTCGCCATTCCATGCTTAGCAAGCATGAAATTGCGAGCTACAGGCTGGTCACTGCTACCTGATTTGATGGCCTCCCGTATTGCTGTTGGGAGATTAATGACAATGTATTGCATGCATTGAAATCCATTCAATATTTTTAGTTTGTTATTAATATTTAGAATTTGTATGCACTGTCTCTACTGGACCTACTGTACGAGTTTGCTAGGGTTCTGTTATTTTATTCCTTTTTAGCTTTTATCACTGTATTATATCTATGGGTAATCTGTGTGATGTTTCTTATACTTCTGTACCACTATGTACAGTTAGTAATTTTTCCATGCTGCTATAGAGCGTCTAACTACTGCTGTTGTTACACTATCACCATGGTTACCTATCCACAGAGCCCCAGAGCGCCGGCCAGATGGACCGGAGCCACGTCATTTCCTGTGGGCGGAGTGATGTCAGGAACGGAAACCGGGCAGCGCGGCTGGAGGCTGCGGTGTGGACCTCACTGAGCACAGGTATTTAAGCACTAACCTTTGAATTGTTTTGTATCCTGACGAAGGGGCTGCGACCTCGAAATGTTGAAACCTTATTAAAAGCACTTGTTTTTTTCACCGCATTTGAGAAGTCTCAGTGCCGCCCTTATTTGCTGTTTCTATATATATATATATACTGTTCATATATTAAAAGCATAAGGATGACTTTTTTGAGTGACATACTGTATTTCTGTGGTGCTGTTATCTAAGTAGGGCACATGATATGCCAAATTAGGGGTCTTTGGTCGTAGATTTGCAAAAATTTATTGTCGTTGTAATTGGTTGCTTTGTTTCGGAGTTATTTTTCAGAATGTACAACTGCTATTCAAAATGAAAAGGGGTAAAATTTCCTCTGAACAAACCTTTGCCCGAGCACTTCAGCTAGTTAGGGCTGAATTAAACAAACACCATTCTGCCATGTTAATTTTGTCAGGAGTTGGGGGAGCATGGTCTTTCAGGGTCAAAAAAATCAAAACTTCTTGAAAGTAATAAGCTGATTGGCATCCATGTCCACATAGCACCGTCGATGTGCATTGCATGCCACATTTCAGGGGGGAAAATTAAACATGAGAAATTTGCAAAATTGATAACATTGTCACTTTCTTCCTCTTTCTGTTTGATACAAGTCACAGTATTAGAAAGAAGAAGATGTGAAGACAGGGCTTCACTACAAAGGTGCAGCATTCAACATACGGGGTGGTCACCTTCACCACAAAGATAAAATCGGTTTCATGATTGTTTTACTGTGACTCTGTCAGTCATCACAGTGACCATTTCATGAAGTTGAGATGACGAATTGGCTACCTACCAAATAAAAGAATTGAGGAGCCTATCTACAAGCACCTCGAGCATTGCTCACCTATTGTCGTTACTGTCCAAATATTCCAGGGAGCGCACAACAGCAAGTATTGGAACATTATTGATACAAGTCACTGATTATGACATATTTCTGGGAAAGCAACTCAGTTTTTTGGATGATTTAAGACTAGGGGTATACTTTATTAGAAACTGTAGCTCTTCTTTCAGATCAGAGCCTTCAAGAATTGAGGTTCTTAATAGAGATGTGCACTTGAAATTTTTCGGGTTTTGTGTTTTGGTTTTGGGTTCGGTTCCGCGGCCGTGTTTTGGGTTCGACCGCGTTTTGGCAAAACCTCACCGAATTTTTTTTGTCGGATTCGGGTGTGTTTTGGATTCGGGTGTTTTTTTTAAAAAACACTAAAAAACAGCTTAAATCATAGAATTTGGGGGTCATTTTGATCCCAAAGTATTATTAACCTCAAAAACCATAATTTCCACTCATTTTCAGTCTATTCTGAATACCTCACACCTCACAATATTCTTTTTAGTCCTAAAATTTGCACCTAGGTCGCTGGATGACTAAGCTAAGCGACCCTAGTGGCCGACACAAACACCGTGCCCATCTAGGAGTGGCACTGCAGTGTCACGCAGGATGGCCCTTCCAAAAAATACTCCCCAAACAGCACATGACGCAAAGAAAAAAAGAGGCGCAATGAGGTAGCTGTGTGAGT
Organism: Pseudophryne corroboree; assembly: GCF_028390025.1. NCBI lineage: Eukaryota > Metazoa > Chordata > Amphibia > Anura > Myobatrachidae > Pseudophryne > Pseudophryne corroboree. The sequence goes on from NC_086449.1 coordinate 470,778,748, forward strand.
AAGATAAGCGACCCTAGTGGCCGACACAAACACCGGGCCCATCTAGGAGTGGCACTGCAGTGTCACGCAGGATGGCCCTTCCAAAAAACCCTCCCCAAACAGCACATGACGCAAAGAAAAAAAGAGGCGCAAGATGGAATTGTCCTTGGGCCCTCGCACCCACCCTTATGTTGTATAAACAGGACATGCACACTTTAACCAACCCATCATTTCAGTGACAGGGTCTGCCACACGACTGTGACTGAAATGACGGGTTGGTTTGGACCCCCACCAAAAAAGAAGCAATTAATCTCTCCTTGCACAAACTGGCTCTACAGAGGCAAGATGTCCACCTCATCATCATCCTCCGATATATCACCGTGTACATCCCCCTCCTCACAGATTATCAATTTGTCCCCACTGGAATCCACCATCTCAGCTCCCTGTGTACTTTGTGGAGGCAATTGCTGCTGGTCAATGTCTCCACGGAGGAATTGATTATAATTCATTTTAATGAACATCATCTTCTCCACATTTTCTGGATGTAACCTCGTACGCCGATTGCTGACAAGGTGAGCGGCGGCACTAAACACTCTTTCGGAGTACACACTTGTGGGAGGGCAACTTAGGTAGAATAAAGCCAGTTTGTGCAAGGGCCTCCTAATTGCCTCTTTTTCCTGCCAGTATAAGTACGGACTGTGTGACGTGCCTACTTGGATGCGGTCACTCATATAATCCTCCACCATTCTTTCAATGGTGAGAGAATCATATGCAGTGACAGTAGACGACATGTCCGTAATCGTTGTCAGGTCCTTCAGTCCGGACCAGATGTCAGCATCAGCAGTCGCTCCAGACTGCCCTGCATCACCGCCAGCGGGTGGGCTCGGAATTCTGAACCTTTTCCTCGCACCCCCAGTTGCGGGAGAATGTGAAGGAGGAGATGTTGACAGGTCGCGTTCCGCTTGACTTGACAATTTTCTCACCAGCAGGTCTTTCAACCCCAGCAGACTTGTGTCTGCCGGAAAGAGAGATCCAAGGTAGGCTTTAAATCTAGGATCGAGCACGGTGGCCAAAATGTAGTGCTCTGATTTCAACAGATTGACCACCCGTGAATCCTTGTTAAGCGAATTAAGGGCTCCATCCACAAGTCCCACATGCCTAGCGGAATCGCTCCGTGTTAGCTCCTCCTTCAATGTCTCCAGCTTCTTCTGCAAAAGCCTGATGAGGGGAATGACCTGACTCAGGCTGGCAGTGTCTGAACTGACTTCACGTGTGGCAAGTTCAAAGGGCATCAGAACCTTGCACAACGTTGAAATCATTCTCCACTGCGCTTGAGACAGGTGCATTCCACCTCCTATATCGTGCTCAATTGTATAGGCTTGAATGGCCTTTTGCTGCTCCTCCAACCTCTGAAGCATATAGAGGGTTGAATTCCACCTCGTTACCACTTCTTGCTTCAGATGATGGCAGGGCAGGTGCAGTAGTTTTTGGTGGTGCTCCAGTCTTCTGTACGTGGTGCCTGTACGCCGAAAGTGTCCCGCAATTCTTCTGGCCACCGACAGCATCTCTTGCACGCCCCTGTCGTTTTTTAAAAAATTCTGCACCACCAAATTCAAGGTATGTGCAAAACATGGGACGTGCTGGAATTTGCCCATATTTAATGCACACACAATATTGCTGGCGTTGTCCGATGCCACAAATCCACAGGAGAGTCCAATTGGGGTAAGCCATTCCGCGATGATCTTCCTCAGTTGCCGTAAGAGGTTTTCAGCTGTGTGCGTATTCTGGAAAGCGGTGATACAAAGCGTAGCCTGCCTAGGAAAGAGTTGGCGTTTGCGAGATGCTGCTACTGGTGCCGCCGCTGCTGTTCTTGCGGCGGGAGTCCATACATCTACCCAGTGGGCTGTCACAGTCATATAGTCATGACCCTGCCCTGCTCCACTTGTCCACATGTCCGTGGTTAAGTGGACATTGGGTACAACTGCATTTTTTAGGACACTGGTGAGTCTTTTTCTGACGTCCGTGTACATTCTCGGTATCGCCTGCCTAGAGAAGTGGAACCTAGATGGTATTTGGTAACGGGGGCACACTGCCTCAATAAATTGTCTAGTTCCCTGTGAACTAACGGCGGATACCGGACGCACGTCTAACACCAACATAGTTGTCAAGGCCTCAGTTATCCGCTTTGCAGCAGGATGACTGCTGTGATATTTCATCTTCCTCGCAAAGGACTGTTGGACAGTCAATTGCTTACTGGAAGTAGTACAAGTGGGCTTACGACTTCCCCTCTGGGATGACGATCGACTCCCAGCAGCAACAACAGCAGCGCCAGCAGCAGCAGGCATTACACTCAAGGATGCATCGGAGGAATCCCAGGCAGGAGAGGACTCGTCAGAATTGCCAGTGACATGGCCTGCAGGACTATTGGCATTCCTGGGTAAGGAGGAAATTGACACTGAGGGAGTTGGTGGGGTGGTTTGCGTGAGCTTGGTTACAAGAGGAAGGGATTTACTGGTCAGTGGACTGCTTCCGCTGTCACCCAAAGTTTTTGAACTTGTCACTGACTTATTATGAATGCGCTGCAGGTGACGTATAAGGGAGGATGTTCCGAGGTGGTTAACGTCCTTACCCCTACTTATTACAGCTTGACAAAGGCAACACACGGCTTGACAAATGTTGTCCGCATTTCTGGTGAAATACTTCCACACCGAAGAGCTGATTTTTTTTGTATTTTGACCAGGCATGTCAATGGCCCTATTCCTCCCACGGACAACAGGTGTCTCCCCGGGTGACTGACTTAAACAAACCACCTCACCATCAGAATCCTCCTGGTCAATTTCCTCCCCAGCGCCAGCAACACCCATATCCTCCTCATCCTGGTGTACTTCAACACTGACATCTTCAATCTGACTATCAGGAACTGGACTGCGGGTGCTCCTTCCAGCACTTGCAGGGGGCGTGCAAATGGTGGAAGGCGCATGCTCTTCACGTCCAGTGTTGGGAAGGTCAGGCATCGCAAACGACACAATTGGACTCTCCTTGTGGATTTGGGATTTCGAAGAACGCACAGTTCTTTGCGGTGCTTTTGCCAGCTTGAGTCTTTTCAGTTTTCTAGCGAGAGGCTGAGTGCTTCCATCCTCATGTGAAGCTGAACCACTAGCCATGAACATAGGCCAGGGCCTCAGCCGTTCCTTGCCACTCCGTGTGGTAAATGGCATATTGGCAAGTTTACGCTTCTCCTCCGACAATTTTATTTTAGGTTTTGGAGTCCTTTTTTTACTGATATTTGGTGTTTTGGATTTGACATGCTCTGTACTATGACATTGGGCATCGGCCTTGGCAGACGACGTTGCTGGCATTTCATCGTCTCGGCCATGACTAGTGGCAGCAGCTTCAGCACGAGGTGGAAGTGGATCTTGATCTTTCCCTAATTTTGGAACCTCAACATTTTTGTTCTCCATATTTTAATAGGCACAACTAAAAGGCACCTCAGGTAAACAATGGAGATGGATGGATACTAATATATACTTATGGATGGACTGCCGAGTGCCGACACAGAGGTAGCTACAGCCGTGGACTAACGTACTGTGTCTGCTGCTAATATAGACTGGATGATTGATAATGAGATGAAATCAATATATATATATGTATGTATATATAATATCACTAGTACTGCAGCCGGACAGGTAGATAATATATTTATTAGGTAATGATGACTGATGACGGACCTGCTGGACACTGTCAGCTCAGCAGCACCGCAGACTGCTACAGTAAGCTACTATACTATAGTAGTATGTACAAAGAAGAAAGAAAGAAAAAAAACCACGGGTAGGTGGTATACAATTATGGATGGACTGCCGAGTGCCGACACAGAGGTAGCTACAGCCGTGGACTAACGTACTGTGTCTGCTGCTAATATAGACTGGATGATTGATAATGAGATGAAATCAATATATATATATGTATGTATATATAATATCACTAGTACTGCAGCCGGACAGGTAGATAATATATTTATTAGGTAATGATGACTGATGACGGACCTGCTGGACACTGTCAGCTCAGCAGCACCGCAGACTGCTACAGTAAGCTACTATACTATAGTAGTATGTACAAAGAAGAAAGAAAAAAAAAACCACGGGTAGGTGGTATACAATTATGGATGGACTGCCGAGTGCCGACACAGAGGTAGCTACAGCCGTGGACTAACGTACTGTGTCTGCTGCTAATATAGACTGGATGATTGATAATGAGATGAAATCAATATATATATATATATATATGTATGTATATATAATATCACTAGTACTGCAGCCGGACAGGTAGATAATATATTTATTAGGTAATGATGACTGATGACGGACCTGCTGGACACTGTCAGCTCAGCAGCACCGCAGACTGCTACAGTAAGCTACTATACTATAGTAGTATGTACAAAGAAGAAAGAAAAAAAAAACCACGGGTAGGTGGTATACAATTATGGATGGACTGCCGAGTGCCGACACAGAGGTAGCTACAGCCGTGGACTAACGTACTGTGTCTGCTGCTAATATAGACTGGATGATTGATAATGAGATGAAATCAATATGTATGTATATATAATATCACTAGTACTGCAGCCGGACAGGTAGATAATATATTTATTAGGTAATGATGACTGATGACGGACCTGCTGGAGACTGTCAGCTCAGCAGCACCGCAGACTGCTACAGTAAGCTACTATACTATAGTAGTATGTACAAAGAAGAAAGGAAAAAAAAACCACGGGTAGGTGGTATACAATTATGGATGGACTGCCGAGTGCCGACACAGAGGTAGCTACAGCCGTGGACTAACGTACTGTGTCTGCTGCTAATATAGACTGGATGATTGATAATGAGATGAAATCAATATATATATATGTATGTATATATAATATCACTAGTACTGCAGCCGGACAGGTAGATAATATATTTATTAGGTAATGATGACTGATGACGGACCTGCTGGACACTGTCAGCTCAGCAGCACCGCAGACTGCTACAGTAAGCTACTATACTCTATAGTAGTATGTACAAAGAAGAAAGAAAAAAAAAAACCACGGGTAGGTGGTATACAATTATGGTTGGACTGCCGAGTGCCGACACAGAGGTAGCTACAGCCGTGGACTAACGTACTGTGTCTGCTGCTAATATAGAGTCTAGACTGGATGATAAATTATTGATAATGAGATGAAATCAATATAATATCACTAGTACTGCAGCCGGACAGGTACTATATATATTTATTATGTAATGATGACTGATGACGGACCTGCTGGACACTGTCAGGTCAGCACAGCACCGCAGACTGCTACAGTAAGCTACTATAGTAGTATGTATAAAGAAGAATGAAAAAAAAAAACCACGGGTAGGTGGTATACAATATTATATATATATATATATATATTATATACAATTATATATATATATATATATTAAACTGGTGGTGATTGATTATTAAACTGGTGGTCACTTCAGGTCACGTTGCAACTTGCAACTAGTACTCCGAGGCCTAAGCAGACAATCACAAAATATATTATTATACTGGTGGTCAGTGTGGTCACAACAATGGCAGTGTGGCACTGACTCTGGCAGCAAAAGTGTGCACTGTACGTTATATGTACTCCTGAGTCCTGCTCTCAGACTCTAACTGCTCCCCACTGTCAGTGTCTCCCCCACAAGTCAGATAATACACTTACAGTCACACTATCTAATCTATAAATATCACTTCAGCAAGTAGTATAGTAGTATACAGTATAGTAGTACTCCTCCTAATAATGCTCCCCAAAATACTGTGTCTCTCTCTTCTCTAAACGGAGAGGACGCCAGCCACGTCCTCTCCCTATGACTCTCAATGCACGTGTGAAAATGGCGGCGACGCGCGGCTCCTTATATAGAATCCGAGTCTCGCGATAGAATCCGAGCCTCGCGAGAATCCGACAGCGTGATGATGACGTTCGGGCGCGCTCGGGTTAGCCGAGCAAGGCGGGAAGATCCGAGCCTGCTCGGACCCGTGTAAAAAACCTGAAGTTCGGGCGGGTTCGGATTCAGAGGAACCGAACCCGCTCATCTCTAGTTCTTAACAGGTTTTTTTGAATTAATAAGTCTCATATTAAAGATTGAGCTCTTCATAACATTGCACATGTCAAAAAGCAACCTGTGGTGGTTGTACTCAGAATGGCTTTACATGAGAAGATCAATTTAGTGGACTTCTCTCGCTTACTAGATTTCTTCTGTGTGATGGGTTTATTTGTGTTATGTAATGGAGTTGGGGGCTGTTTTAGGGTTTGAGAAAGCACAATGTAAAAATATTAACCCTGGCAGAGCTCTAATTAAACAGTTTAATCCGCCAGTCCACATAGTGCCAGAAGTTGCTGTGAGAATAGGGATTTCAAGGGAAATTGTGAGTGACATCGTATCATTTGCATGTCATCTAGTGTGTACCCAGCTTAACTTAAAATTCAAAACCCACTAAGTAAAACATTATTTAGAAAGTACAGTATCTAATGCAGTGGTTCCCAAACATTTTGGAATCACGGCGCCCTAGAGTATCAGAATTTTTTTCATGGCACCCCTAGGCCAAAAGTTTCTTATTGAGAAATTTAGAAACAAATATTAAATTAAGTAAATTATGTTTATATGTCAATTTTAGGTTCAATTACAGTATGTGGTGAGGAAAAATATTTGCTTCTGTTTGTCCACATATGTTATGTTTGGCAGCCACAAGCACTAGTTTTGCCTATTACATTGACAATAAACAATTTGTTTTGGTCCTGTTTTGTCATTGTATGTTGGTTTTTAATATTTCACAGTTACAGGCCTTTTAAGAATAATATAATAAAAGTTACATTTTATGTAATCAATTTTTTTGTGCGCCACTTTAGACCAATCCTTTTCCTCTCTTTGTGAAATCAGTTTCCTACTATTGGCAACAATATAAACTGTGGCAGCACCCCCACAACTAATTCAAATTTATGAAATAGCAAATAATATGGGGTTAAGAAGCTCATTATAAATCATATATCTAGTGCAGTAGTTTCCCCATCCCCTTTTCCCTATAATAGTCCTGGACCACCAACCTGAGGCACTCCTGCAAGTGTCCAGGGGGCACCCCAGGGTGCCACGACACACAGGTGCAGATGTATTAACCTGGAGAAGGCATAAGGAAGTGATAAACCAGTGATATGTACAAGGTAATAAAGGCACCAGCCAATCAGCTCCAATATGTAAATTAACAGTTAGGATCTAAATGGCTGGTGCCTTTATCACCTTGCACATATCACTGGTTTATCCCTTCTCCAGGTTAATACATCTGCCCCACAGTTTGAGAACCACTGATCTAAGGAGTTTGCACACTTCTTCAATTATCTTGAATATTATAAATGAAGAGGTGCAGGGGCAAACACAGGATTTCTAAAGGGGGGTTTCCACTCCAGATACAGTATGTGATATATATATATATATATATATATATCCAATCGTCCACACCATGAGGCTCCAGCAGGGGCTTATTTAGCAGACCAGACCAGCACTCCTTTAACTGATAAGTTATTTTAATGCTTTAAAAGACAATGTGCAATACAAGCATAGTTCAAGCATAGTTGGCAATCCAGCAATAAAATTGTTAGTATCTCACGATTCCTCTGGGGTCCTCAGACCAAACCAGCTACAGCTCCCAACAGCCGTTTCGGACCATGCCGTCATCAGGGGAGTATCAACCATCTGCAGCCTACCAATGCTTCTTTTATGTGCTAATAGTCAAACCTAACTGTGTACACCTGTTGAGTTAATTCCCAATCCACAATCAGTACTCACCATCGTGATTCCGCTGCCATGGGAACCCGCCGCTACCTTCACCGCCCACACCACACCCCTGTGTCCTCTTCAACCTTCCTAATTCCTCACTTCCTGATTACTTAATCGTGGCGCCGTCTGCACCACTGTGGGTGCGCCATCGCATGACACAGCCGCGACAAACCACGCGCGCATGCATTGCCTAGCAACACAACTGCGTCACGCGTCATCGCGACTAGTGTCCGTCAGATGATGCGCACACCCGCGTTGCCCAGCAACCCGATCAGACCAGGAAGTGCGTCCACAGCCTGGTTCCTGAGTGAGTCATTGACGGGGCGTGCGTGCCAGTGTCAGGGCGTTACCTGGCAACCACAGCACAACGTCCCCACAGTGGCTGCACTGACAGTGTATGGGACACATACATATCTAAACATAAATACATTTAAATAAGATGCTGTGGTTAATGGCACACATCACTGGTCTTGATCATGGGACAATTTTTATCAACAATTACAATACTCTAACCATACTATATCCATAACATAGTTTTATAATAAACAACAGTCCCATCCAACCATAGTCTCCAAAGGGATATGGCCATCAACCACAGCATCCAATATCTATCTAATCCAGACAATATATATGTATATACACAAAATATTTACATACAATACAAAAGAAAAATTTGATCATGAAATTTAGGCTGTGGAGTACGTCACCACATGCCCAAAATAGCATATAGGTAGACAGTACTAATTTATATAACTGCAAACCTGTTCCACCAGTATAAACAATCATTGTTATCACAAAAATGGTGAAAATGACAGCTCCTCATTTAGTCCATCCGGGGTTAATGTGTTCATCTGGTAAATCCATCTACATTCTTGTCTCAACAGCAAGTTACCCCTATCCCCACCTCTTCTCAGCGGTGGCACGTGATCGAGTGGCATGAATCTAAAGTCCTTAATCAAATGTCCACTGGCAACAAAATGTCTCGCCACTGGCGGAGTGCTTGGCTCTATTTGTTGATATGCTTTTTTTATGGACGACCGGTGCATCGAGATTCTTTCTTTGACTATCTGGATGGTCTTACCCACATAGAGCTTGTTACATGGGCAAATGATGACGTACGTCACATATCTGGTCTCGCATGTCATCCTATGTCGGAGTTGGTACTCGTCCCCCAGACTTGGATGCACAAAGCTTTTTCCTGTCCGCATGAAGCTGCAGTCCGCACAGCTACCACATTTGTAAGCTCTTTTTTGTGGACTTAACCAACCGGAACTAAGACCAACCCGTGGACTAATAGAGTATGAGACCCTTTCTTTCAGATTCCCACTACTTTTGTAGCTGAATAGTGGGGTATTACTACAATATCTGCTTAATACAGGGTCCGTCTGAACAATGGTGGTCATTCCGAGTTGTTCGTTCGTTATTTTTTCCCCGCAATGGAGCGATTAGTCGCTAATGCGCATGCGCAATGTCCGCAGTGCGACTGCGCCAAGTAAATTTGCTATGCAGATAGGAATTTTACTCACGGCATTACGAGGTTTTTTCTTCGTTCTGGTGATCGTAATGTGATTGACAGGAAGTGGGTGTTTCTGGGCGGAAACTGGCCGTTTTATGGGAGTGTGTGAAAAAACGCAGCCGTTTCTGGGAAAAACGCGGGAGTGTCTGAAGAAACGGGGGAGTGTCTGGGTGAACGCTGGGTGTGTTTGTGATGTCAAACCAGGAACGAAACTGACTGAACTGATCGCAGTTGCCAAGTAAGTGTGGAGCTACTCAGAAACTGCTAAGAAGTGTCTATTCGCAATTCTGCTAATCTTTCGTTCGCAATTTTACTATGCTAAGATTTACTCCCAGTAGGTGGCGGCTTAGCGTGTGCAAAGCTGCTAAAAGCAGCTTGCGAGCGAACAACTCGGAATGAAGGCCATTGTGCCAATGTTTAAGTATTGATTTTTTCACCAGGCCCGATGTTATGTCATAGGTACTAGCAAAGACCATCCGGTTTTCCGTGGATTTTTTCTCACGTGGTTTCAGCAGCTCTTCACTAAAAATGGGAATTAGAGACGGCTGCTTCTCTACGAATATTTTTAAAAAACCAACTGATAAAAATACGTTACTTCTAGCGACAAGTTTCACCCTCAACCCCTCAAGAAGGGACTTCCATTTTCCCAATTAGTAAGAGTGGCACGAATCACATCGGACATTACACAAGTACCTGAGGCTCTGGCAAAAATGGGGCAGAATTTTGTTGAACGCGGTTATGACCAGCGAGAAGTACAAACAGCAGTTACTAAATGCTTGAGTATGAAACGTGAAGAGCTGCTGAAACCACGTGAGAAAAAATCCACGGAAAACCGGATGGTCTTTGCTAGTATCTATACCATAACATCGGGTCTGGTGAAAAAATCAATACTTAAACATTGGCACATTGTTCAGATGGACCCTGTATTAAGCAGATATTGTAGTAATACCCCACTATTCAGCTACAAAAGTAGTGGGAATCTGAAAGAAAGGGTCTCATACTCTATTAGTCCACGGGTTGGTCTTAGTTCCGGTTGGTTAAGTCCACAAAAAGGAGCTTACAAATGTGGTAGCTGTGCGAACTGCAGCTTCATGCGGACAGGAAAAAGCTTTGTGCATCCATGTCTGGGGGACGAGTACCAACTCCGACATAGGATGACATGAGAGACCAGATTTGTGACGTACGTCATCATTTGCCCATGTAACAAGCTCTATGTGGGTAAGACAATCCGGATGGTCAAAGAAAGAATCTCGATGCACCGGTCATCCATAAAAAAAGCATGTCAACAAATAGAGCCAAGCACTCCACCAGTGGCGAGACATTTTGTTGCCAGTGGACATTTGATTAAGGACTTTAGATTCATGCCACTCGATCACGTGCCACCGCTGAGAAGAGGTGGGGATAGGGGTAACTTGTTGTTGAGACAAGAATGTAGATGGATTTACCAGATGAACACATTAACCCCGGATGGACTAAACGAGGAGCTGTCATTTTCACAGTTTTTGTGATAACAATGATTGTTTATACTGGTGGAACAGGTTTGCCGTTATATAAATTAGTACTGTCTACCTATATGCTATTTTGGTGACGTACTCCACAGCCTAAATTTCAAGATCAAATTTTTCTTTTGTATTGTATGTAAATATTTTGTGTATATATATATATATATATTGTCTGGATTAGATAGATATTGGATGCTGTGGTTGATGGCCATATCCCTTTGGAGACTATGGTTGGATTGGACTGTTGTTTATTATAAAACTATGTTATGGATATAGTATGGTTAGAGTATTGTAATTGTTGATAAAAATTGTCCCATGATCAAGACCAGTGATGTGTGCCATTAACCACAGCATCTTATTTAAATGTATTTATGTTTAGATATGTATGTGTCCCATACACTGTCAGTGCAGCCACTGTGGGGACGTTGTGCTGTGGTTGCCAGGTAACGCCCTGACACTGGCACGCACGCCCCGTCGATAACTCTCTCAGGAACCTGGCTGTGGATGCACTTCCTGGTCTGATCGGGTTGCTGGGCAACGCGTGTGTGCGCGTCATCTGACGGACACTAGTCGCGATGATGCGTGATGCATTTGTGTTGCTAGGCAACGCATGCGTGCGCGGTTTGTTGCGGCTGTGTCATGCGATGGCGCGCTGCACAGCGGTGCAGATGGCGCCACGATTAAGTAATCAGGAAGTGAGGAATCAGGAAGGTTGAGGAGGACACAGGGGTGTGGTGTGGGCGGTGAAGGTAGCGGCGGGTTCCCATGGCAGCGGAATCACGGTGGTGAGTACTGATTGTGGATTGGGAATTAACTCAACAGGTGTACACAGTTAGGTTTGACTATTAGCACATAAAAGAAGCATTGGTAGGCTGCAGATGGTTGATACTCCCCTGATGACGGCATATTCCGAAACGGCTGTTGGGAGCTGTAGCTGGTTTGGTCTGAGGACCCCAGAGGAATCGTGAGATACTAACAATTTTTTTGCTGGATTGCCAACTATGCTTGAACTATGCTTGTATTGCACATTGTCTTTTAAAGCATTAAAATAACTTATCAGTTAAAGGAGTGCTGGTCTGGTCTGCTACATAAGCCCCTGCTGGAGCCTCATGGTGTGGACGATTGGATATGCTACTATTTGACCTGGCACCCGATATTTTGTGACTTGGTGAAGTGCGGTTTTCATCATCTATTTATATATATATATATATATATATATATAAATGCACAGTCAAAATACCGGCACTCCTGCTATAAATCAATACAGCCCAGGTGCTCTCCTTGTCATTGAAGAATCTGCTCGTGAGCTCCAAGCTGTTAAGACTAAGATTGCCTCGTTTGAGGAATTGCATCTTAATCAGTTGATTGCTGATGAGTCTAATAAATGGATGGACAAACTTGCTGAACAAATTGAGGTTTACAGACGTAATCTGGTTAAGTTTAAAAGAGAAAAACTAGTTATAGTACAAAGGGACTATGCGGAGAATAGGGTATATGCTTGGGCTTTCAACCCTAACAATAAACAGCCTTTTCAGCACAAACCCAGGAGATTCTGGAAGTTCCCAGGGGATACCGAGACCTCCAGTGGCGGGGTGTCCACACAAAGTGATACGGACGATACAAGCACCAGTACAAGTAAGAAACCCCCTATAGGGGTCAGTACCCGCGCACAGCGCAAGGTAAAGTTTTCCGCCCCACGAGAAGGGGCAGACAGTGGGAAAGGATCCTCAAAAGGGAAGTCCAAAAAGAGCAACAAAACCTAGTGTTTAATCTCTCCAATAGGGAATTAACACCATGTGAATTGGGTATCTTGAATAAAGGACTTTAATTTGTTCCATCTTGTGATATGGACGTTCTACAGTGGAAAATTGATGCCTATAAATTTAACAGAAATCTGAGATTGAAAGAGTTCTTCCAAGGGAATCCTCAGAAGAATCCTACTGTGGACTCTACCACTGTCTATTAAACCTCGATCCAAATTTGATCCCTATATGAACAATGCTTCTCTGAAATGTTTTCAGAGGAATTTGGAACAACCTACTGCTAGATCTGATGAACTCACAGTACCGAATATGTCCAAAGTGAAGTATGAGACATTGGTGAATCTCAGTAAAGATCAAAACATCATTATCCGCCCTGCAGATAAGGGGGGCGGGATTGTCGTACAGGACATTGGTCAATACTGTGATAAGATATATAGGCAGTTAGGTGATGCATTGGTATATAGGGAATTGGAAACTGATCCTACTTTTCTGTTTAACAATGAATTTGATAGGGTGTTGACACAGGTGGTTAGTGATAATATCATTACCATACATGTTAAAAATGCTTTAATACAGGCATTTCCTGTGGCGCCTGTGTTATACACCCTGCCCAAGATTCACAAGGATGCTTTGCGGCCTCCTGGTCGGCCGATTATTGCCGCTAGGGACTCAATTTACTACAAAGTATCTAAGTATCTGGACACGGTTTTTCAAACTGTCATTCAAGTACAAAATACGTATTTAAAAGATACAACCGCTTTACTACATAGGTTGCAATCTTTACCGAACCCTTTACCAAATTGTTTTCTGTGTACTGTAGATGTTGTGAATTTGTACTCGAGTATTCCGCATGATGGTGGTTTACAGGCAGCAGAAAGATTACTCTCCCAGAGTTCAGCCTACCAGGGTCCTGATGTTGCATTTTTTTATACAATTGTTAGGGTTGACTCTTAGGAGAAATTACTTTTTATTTGATAATCGTTGGTACATACAATTGCAAGGCTGTGCAATGGGGTCCTGTGTGGACCCAGCATTCGCCAATTGTTATATGTTTGATATTGAATGGGAAAATTTTTTTGAAGATCAAAGCATTTCTTCTAAAATTTTGTTATTTTGAGGTACATTGACGATCTGTTGATCATATGGTCTGGCAACGAGGTTAAGTTTCATGACCAGGGCCAATAACAATAATGAATTTATCAAATTCACCTATACAATTACCAACAAACAGGTGAATTATTTGGATGTATCTATCCGTTTGGATCCAGATGGTCTACATACCTCATTATTCAAAAAACCCACCGATAGAAATAATGTTTTACATTTTTCTAGTCAACACCCTATTAGTACTAAAAAAGGTCTTCCATTTTCACAGTTCCTCAGGGTGCATAGAATTTCGGATAACTTGACGATAACTGAGAAGGATATAGATGTGATGATTCGCCAGTTTGTAGCCAGAGGGTACAATTTTGATGAATTAGTACGTATCAAACACAAGGTATTAGCTATTCCTAGGGAACAGGCCATGGAATCTACCACTAAGAACACTAAGTCTGTTAGAAAAATCCCCTTTGTACAGAAACTCCACAACCAAAGTGCAAGTACGGTCAAGCACATTAAAAGATTGTGGCCCCTAGTGAAGAGTGATCCTGATCTGAAGGTCTTTCATGAGACCGAGGTCATGCCTAGTTTTTCTCGGAACAAGAATCTGAAGGACTGGCTGGTGAAAAATGACATTTCTGGCTTTACGAAGACACCTCCATCTGTGCATTTTTTAAAACGTAGACCTGGGTGCTACCGTTGTACGGGTTGTACTACGTGTAGCTTCCTGGAAAGTGGGGATTCGTTTTACCATCCACATACGGGGAAATGCATCGCCATTCATCAGGTCCTGACATGTTCCAGTACGCATGTCATATATTTTATTAACTGTCCATGTGGTCTTCTCTACATAGGGAAGACCATGAGACAGTTTAAGGAACGCATGAATATGCATAGGTCCTCAATACGTAAAGCTGTGAAAGGTCTGGTGGTGCCCCAAGAACAACCCGTGGCACGTAATTTTAGGATCTTTAAACATGGGTTGGCTACGTTGCGGTATAAAATTATCGATCAGGTCCCTAAAAGCATTAGAGGTGGTGACAGAGATCGGGCTCTGTTACAGAGGGAATGTCAGGAATCCGCAGTCTCCATTGCATCACTTCCAGTGAACAGGGGTCTCCTGGCTTCAGTCCTCTGTTTTCAGAGTATTCCCTGTGAATTGGACCTGTGGAACTACAGGTCCCAGCAGTTCCAGTCTTCAGTCTCCTGCAGCCCACAGCTCACTGTGCTCCACCTAACCAGTTCTATCTTTTGGTAACCACTGGTTTCAGCCAGCAGCCTGGAGTACACAGTGCTTCTAGTTAAACAGCATTAACTCCCGGTGCACTACTGATCCCAGCCAGCAACCAGCAGTGCATGGCATTAACTGTCTACAGTGTTATTCTCCCGGTTAATCACCAGCTCCAGTTAACTCACAGCTGATCTGAACACCCAATCCAGCAGGGTGTGTTCTCATAGAGATCATCCAATCATCACAGACCAAGGTGTTTAAACTCCAGTTCCTGGCTCAGTCTCTTTGCCTTGGACAACACGTCACATTCTGTGAACAGGCGGCTCCTGTTTGCAATCCTCTGTCTACAGAGATATCCTTGTGTATTGGACCTGTGGAACTACAGGTCCCAGCTGTTCCAGTTCCGTTCCAGTTTCCAGCTGTTCCAGTTCTGTTCCAGTTTCCAGCTGTTCCAGTGTTCCTGTGGAACTACAAGTTCCAGCAACCACTCCAGCTCTCCTGCGACATTCAGTGTGCAAGTTCCTGTGTTCCAGTCTCCAGTTCCCCTGTGTTCCTGGTTACCTTCCTGGATCCTCCGTGTTCCTGGTTACCTTCCTGGATCCTCCGTGTTCCTGGTTACCTTCCTGAATCCTCCGTGTTCCTGGTTACCTTCCTGGATCCTCCGTGTTCCTGGTTACCTTCCTGGATCCTCCGTGTTCCTGGTTACCTTCCTGTTCCTCCGTGGAACTATAAGCATCAGCAACCCCTGCATCTGTATTTGGCTCCACACCTATCTACAACCACAGTGTGCTTCAGCCTCAGCAGTAGAGACTCTCTCCAGGTGCATTCCATCACCTCACCTGTGAAGCAGCTTGCTAGCTGCCTGTGCTTAACGAACTGCACTGTGAACATTCACGTGAGTCTCCTGCATCTGCTACCAGGTTGCTATACATTTATTACCATCTCTGCTGGCTCCACGTTTTAAACCACTCTGGTTTCCACACCAGTGGACTTATCCATCATACTGTCATATTACCATTCCTTCCATAGACTCTCAGCTTCCAAGCTGCACCATTTCCATTACATACTTTTTATTGCTTATTCCTGCACGTTATTCTGCTGCCTTATTGTGTGAACTTTTATGTTAATAAATAACATTGCGCACATGCGCGGGAATCCAATCCAGTCTCCTCACTTCTTCCATCCTACCTCCACTGACCCACTAGCGCCCCCTCCGGGGACACAAACCAGACCGAACCTGACAGGGAAGCTAAATGGATACATCGTTTAGATACAGTGGGTCTTAATTGCTTCCTATAAAATACTCTTTTGATAAGGCTGACAGAACTCTATGGGTTTGTAATCTGCTGCTTTAGTGTAGTTTTTCTGTTTAATAATATTGTTAGATAATCAGCTTGTTTGGATTCCGCACATTATAAGGAGCCATTGTTATGTAGGGTTTATAATATTGATCTATGTCATTATCCCAGTTGTATTTATATATTATTGTTTTTATTTGATGTACAGGCGGCCGTTGAACTTGCTCCCCCCTGGTTGCCGGGCAACAGGACGTTGTGCCGAGCTGGTCGCATGGACGTGTGGATAGGATCAGCCGGTGTTAGGCGCTCTTGATTCGCCAGCGGGGTGAAAAGGAGGGACGGAGGCTTTTCATTGGTAAAGGTGGCACGGACATGAGCCCGCCCACCTGTGTTGCTGGGCAACGGGAAGCCGGGCTGACAAGGTGACGTACGGACGCACGCAGGCGACAGTGACGTCACCGGAAGGCGCCGGGAACCCGGTGGCATGGTGAGGAGGCGCGAGAATCACTTTGGGTGAGTTATAAATTTGTTTGTTATCTGCTTTTGTACTTATCTGATCCTGATGACGATTTATAAGTAAATCGAAACGTTGATCTACCTGATCTATTGCCTGGTTTATTGGTGCTAGCGAGCAGGTCTGAATCAGGCCCCATGTGCTTGTGCACTTAATTAAAACATGGCTATGGGTGGGTGCTTCAAAAATTTAGAAAATATAGCTTCTGTCACAATGTATGTCATACTTGCCTACTTTTGAAAAGTAGTTTCAGGGAGATTGAAGGAGCGCCGTTGAGAGGGCGTGTCATGTTCCAGCCAAAGGGGCGTGTCTAGCTCCACCCATGGGCGTGTCTGTTTCCACTAAGGAGTGTGTCCTGCAGTGGCAGGTGAAAACTACAGTACGAAGAGCAGCATACCACAAAGTTATATAATATGTATATAGTGAGTAGAGTACAGAGGGTGATATAATATCTATATATTGTATATACTCTCTGTACCCTACTCGCTATATACTAGTGATGAGCGGATTCGGTTTTACTCGGTTTTACTCTGTTCTCAAAACGGCATCTTATTGGCTCACGGATGTCACGTGTTTTGGATAGCCAATAAGATGCCGTTTTGAGAACCGAGTAAAACCGAATCCGCTCATCACTACTATATACCTATTATATCACCCTGCATACCCTACTCACTATATACCTATTATATCACCCTGCATACCCTACTCACTATATACCTATTATATCACCCTGCATAGCTCCCTCACCTGAGTCCCAGAGGTTGTCTTGCTTCTCCTCCCGCCTCTCTCTGTCACTCCGGTTTCCACAGAGAGGAACTACAACAAGCTAAAAACAAACTCACGTACCCAGCAGGTACTAGGGGGGTACAAGGTGTCACACATACTGGGGTAGGGGGTACAAGGTGACATACACAGGTGTAGGGGAGTACAGGAGGGCACACACACAGGTAGGGGGTACATTGGGTGACACACACACACACACACACACACACACACAGGTGGGGGTACATGGGGTCACACACACACACAGGTAGGGGGTACATGGGGTCACACTGACAGGTAGGGGGTACATGGGGGGTCACACACACAGGTAGGGGGTACATGGGGTCACACACACACACACACACACACACACACACACACACAGGTAGGGGGTACATGGGGACACACACACACACACACACACACACACACACACGTATATGGGGTCACACTGACAGGTAGGGGGTACTTGGGGTCACACACACAGGCAGGGGGTACATGGGGTCACACACACAGGTAGGGGGTACATGGGGTCACACACACAGGTAGGGGGTACATGGGGTCACACACACAGGTAGGGAGTACAGGGGGTCACACACACAGGTAGGGGGTCAACTACAGGGCTACCAGGTTACTCACCACACTGTGTCCAATCAACATTGAGGTGAGCTGCAGGGTGTCATTGAGGGAGGCCGGCAGACCCAGGACATAGGCAGGAGGATCTAGGCGGGACACGGTGGCTGGTGACAGCATAGTGCCCAAGGGAGGAGGAGCTGCTGCATCTGGGCATGTAGACCTTACCAAGGACCAGAGCCCAGATTTGGTAGTGGCAGCAGCCGGTCCAGTAAGTTAGTGTTAGAGGCAGCCTCTCTCCTCATTCTCCCCCCTCCTCCCTTCCGCACTCTGGCAGGTTTTACTATTGCCAGATGCGCATCCGTTCTGGTGCTCCCCGCTGCTGCTGACTCACATCAGCTAACTGAGCTGCCCTGCCAGCAGCTGCCCAAACGGAGCGGCATGTTTATACTACTGCTAGCCGGCCCCTGGCGCTTCCACCCTCTGCAGGCTCAGCTGTGTGAGCTATCCTGCGTACTGCAGCCCGATCTCTGCTTAGACGGGCAGC
This sequence comes from Pseudophryne corroboree, assembly GCF_028390025.1. Classification (NCBI taxonomy): domain Eukaryota; kingdom Metazoa; phylum Chordata; class Amphibia; order Anura; family Myobatrachidae; genus Pseudophryne; species Pseudophryne corroboree. The sequence continues at coordinate 470,797,360 of NC_086449.1, forward strand.
GGCGTGTAACAGCTCAAATGCAGAGCTGCTGGCCGGTGCCACAAACCACCCGCCAGCGGCTCTGTACAACCCACCCGCCAGCGGCTCGGCACAATCCACCACCAGAGCCGGACCCTAGGGGCACTTGCTCCTAAGCACCATGCTACGGTCCTGCCAATCAGAGCTCCGCATCCCACCGTGACTGCAGCATGCTGTGCAGGCTCCGCCTCCGTCACCGGCACTTTGGGGCTGGGGCATGCACAGTCCGTATTTACAAAAAAACTGTGAAAAACCGGGAGGACAGAGATGGTTTGCGGGGCAGCGGGAGGCTCAGTTAAAAAACGGGAGCCTCCCGCTGAATGCGGGAGGATAGGTAAGTATGATGTATGTCTGTTGCTGAACTACAGCCATCAGTGGGTTTTTACAGCCATCAATGTACAATGACATTGAAAACGTGGTTTGCTATTACAATGATAGTTCAATTTAATGTAACCAGCTGGCTTGTCCATTTCTTCCTATTATCACTGGCAGCACAGAAAATAAATGGTCTACATAATTACAGGTCTCCAATGTAACAACATTTTTAAATAAAAACAAATAACAGGGGTGTACAGTATGTGTATTGGTGCCCCTCCCCCACCAGTGTATGTGCAACTTTGTGAGTAAGAGACTGTACAAAACTGTCTCAATGCAATATCAATGAGTATTAACAACAGGCAGAGGAGGGCAAAAGGAAAACTAATTAGTTGTCTGTCTGAGGACAGTGCACTGGGCCTGATGTACTAAGCTTAAAAAGTGATAAAATGGAGAGTGATAAAGTACCAGCCAATCAGCTCCTTACTGCCATGTCACAGGCTGTTTTTGATAAATGACAGTTAGGAGCTGATTGGTTGGTGGGTTATCACTCTCCACTTTATCACTTTTTAAGGCTTGGTACATTTGTAAAGCGCAACGTAATTTGCTGCGCTATATAAGAAATTGTTAATAAAATAAATAGTACTTACCAACTGTCTCCAAATTAATTTCTCGTACCCCCTTTGTGTTGAGGCAAACAATAGATGAAATCAGGGGCGCTTTAAGAGAGCAAGAGGCCCATGTGCAGCCTCCTCTGGCTGGGCCCGCCCACCCGCCGCCTGTGCAGTAAAGTCTGGGCACTAGAATTAAATAATAATCTTATTACATATATATAATAATAAAACTAGAACTGAAGTAATATAAATTCAGATATCAGTATATAAGAAATGGTACATTTTTCATGAACTTAGACCATATTGTTGCTGACTTGTCCATTGCCCATTAACAGTAAGCTTGCGTCGGGGTCATAGGGCAGTACGGATGATGGTGTAATCATTAGCATCACCGCCTCAAAGTTCTGAGATCATGGGATCGATTCCCACCACGGCCCTTACTGTGTGGAGTTTGTATATTCTCCCCATGCTTGTGCGGGTTTCTTTCCACAATCAAAAATATATACTGGTATGTTCATTGGCTCCTGACAGAAAATTAACCCTTGTGTGTAAGTATGTGTATGTACAGTACATGGGCAGACTAGATGGGCCAAGTGGTTTTTATATGCCATCAAATTCTCTGTTTCTATGTCATCTGTACCTACCTGTTTACAATACAAGCCTCACCTCTGCATGTGCTACTAATGTAAATGTACTTTAGGAATTGGCTGAGCGGAATAATAGGACCACTGTTATCCTGTTAACGCTCTAATGCTCTGTTTGTCTGCCCATAATGTTTACACAGCTTTGAAGGATGAATAAAATAGATGTTTTGATCCCAGACAAAATGACCTAAAAAAGTGTAAGATGATTTTAATATATTCTAATTTCCAACAGATATCTACTATATTTCATTCCTCTGTAGATTCTCTAGGCAGTATGAGGCAGAATAAATCTGATACAGTAGATGATTTAGTGTGATCTTATAGTGATGAGCGGGTTCGGTTCCTCGGAATCCGAACCCCGCCGAACTTCAGCCTTTTTACACGGGTCTGAGGCAGACTCGGATCTTCCCGCCTTGCTCGGTTAACCCGAGCGCGCCCGAACGTCATCATCCCGCTGTCGGATTCTCGCGAGGCTCGGATTCTATCGCGAGACTCGGATTCTATATAAGGAGCCGCGCGTCGCCGCCATTTTCACACGTGCATTGAGATTGATAGGGAGAGGACGTGGCTGGCGTCCTCTCCGTTTAGAATAGAAATAGATAGAGAGTGAGACACTTGATTTACTGGAGCTTAGGAGTACTCAGAGTGCAGAGTTTACTAGTGACTGACCAGTGACCACCAGTGCAGTTTTATTATTATTTAATATAATCCGTTCTCTGCCTGAAAAAAAACGATACACAGTGACACAGTATACCATATCTGTGCTCAGCCTCAGTGTGCTGCATCATCTATGTATATCTGACTGTGCTGAGTGCTCACTGCTCACACAGCTTAATTGTGGGGGAGACTGGGGAGCAGTTATAGCAGGAGTACATTAACAGTGCACACTTTTGCTGCCAGAGTGCCACTGCCAGTGTGACTGACCAGTGACCACTGTCTGACCACCAGTATATTGTGATTGTCTGCCTGAAAAAGTTAAACACTCGTCGTGTGGTGTTTTTATTCTATAAACGCATTCTGCTGACAGTGTCCAGCAGGTCCGTCATTATATAATATATACCTGTCAGGCTGCAGTAGTGATATATATATATTTTTTATATCATTATCATCCAGTCTATATTAGCAGCAGACGCAGTACGGTAGTCCACGGCTGTAGCTACCTCTGTGTCGGCAGTCGCTCGTCCATCCATAATTGTATACCACCTACCTGTTGTGTTTTTTTTTTTCTATCTTCTTGATACTAGTAGCTTACTTTAGGAGTCTGCAGTGCTGACAGTGTCCAGCAGGTCCGTCATTATATAATATATACCTGTCCGGCTGCAGTAGTGATATATATATATTTTTTATATCATTATCATCCAGTCTATATTGGCAGCAGACGCAGTACGGTAGTCCACGGCTGTAGCTACCTCTGTGTCGGCAGTCGCTCGTCCATCCATAAGTATACTAGTATCCATCCATCTCCATTGTTTACCTGAGGTGCCTTTTAGTTGTGCCTATTAAAATATGGAGAACAAAAATGTTGAGGTTCCAAAAATAGGGAAAGATCAAGATCGACTTCCACCTCGTGCTGAAGCTGCTGCCACTAGTCATGGCCGAGACGATGAAATGCCATCAACGTCGTCTGCCAAGGCCGATGCCCAATGTCATAGTACAGAGCATGTCAAATCCAAAACACCAAATATCAGTAAAAAAAGGACTCAAAAATCTAAAATAAAATTGTCGGAGAAGCGTAAACTTGCCAATATGCCATTTACCACACGGAGTGGCAAGGAACGGCTGAGGCCCTGGCCTATGTTCATGGCTAGTGGTTCAGCTTCACATGAGGATGGAAGCACTCTGCCTCTCGCTAGAAAAATGAAAAGACTCAAGCTGGCAAAAGCACAGCAAAGAACTGTGCGTTCTTCGAAATCACAAATCCACAAGGAGAGTCCAATTGTGTCGTTTGCGATGCCTGACCTTCCCAACACTGGACGTGAAGAGCATGCGCCTTCCACCATTTGCACGCCCCCTGCAAGTGCTGGAAGGAGCACCCGCAGTCCAGTTCCTGATAGTCAGATTGAAGATGTCAGTGTTGAAGTACACCAGGATGAGGAGGATATGGGTGTTGCTGGCGCTGGGGAGGAAATTGACCAGGAGGATTCTGATGGTGAGGTGGTTTGTTAAAGTCAGGCACCCGGGGAGACACCTGTTGTCCGTGGGAGGAATAGGGCCATTGACATGCCTGGTGAAAATACAAAAAAAATCAGCTCTTCGGTGTGGAAGTATTTCAACAGAAATGCGGACAACATTTGTCAAGCCATGTGTTGCCTTTGTCAAGCTGTAATAAGTAGAGGTAAGGACGTTAACCACCTCGGAACATCCTCCCTTATACGTCACCTGCAGCGCATTCATCATAAGTCAGTGACAAGTTCAAAAACTTTGGGCGACAGCGGAAGCAGTCCACTGACCAGTAAATCCCTTCCTCTTGTAACCAAGCTCACGCAAACCACCCCACCAACTCCCTCAGTGTCAATTTCCTCCTTCCCCAGGAATGCCAATAGTCCTGCAGGCCATGTCACTGGCAATTCTGATGAGTCCTCTCCTGCCTGGGATTCCTCCGATGCATCCTTGCGTGTAACGCCTACTGCTGCTGGCGCTGCTGTTGTTGCTGCTGGGAGTCGATGGTCATCCCAGAGGGGAAGTCGTAAGACCACTTTTACTACTTCCACCAAGCAATTGACTGTCCAACAGTCCTTTGCGAGGAAGATGAAATATCACAGCAGTCATCCTGCTGCAAAGCGGATAACTGAGGCCTTGGCATCCTGGGCGGTGAGAAACGTGGTTCCGGTATCCATCATTACTGCAGAGCCAACTAGAGACTTGTTGGAGGTACTGTGTCCCTGGTACCAAATACCATCTAGGTTCCATTTCTCTAGGCAGGCGATACCGAAAATGTACACAGACCTCAGAAAAAGACTCACCAGTGTCCTAAAAAATGCAGTTGTACCCAATGTCCACTTAACCACGGACATGTGGACAAGTGGAGCAGGGCAGGCTCAGGACTATATGACTGTGACAGCCCACTGGGTAGATGTATGGACTCCCGCCGCAAGAACAGCAGCGGCGGCACCAGTAGCAGCATCTCGCAAACGCCAACTCTTTCCTAGGCAGGCTACGCTTTGTATCACCGCTTTCCAGAATACGCACACAGCTGAAAACCTCTTACGGCAACTGAGGAAAGTCATCGCGGAATGGCTTACCCCAATTGGACTCTCCTGTGGATTTGTGGCATCGGACAACGCCAGCAATATTGTGTGTGCATTAAATCTGGGCAAATTCCAGCACGTCCCATGTTTTGCACATACCTTGAATTTGGTGGTGCAGAATTATTTAAAAAACGAGAGGGGCGTGCAAGAGATGCTGTCGGTGGCCAGAAGAATTGCGGGACACTTTCGGCGTACAGGCACCACGTACAGAAGACTGGAGCACCACCAAAAACACCTGAACCTGCCCTGCCATCATCTGAAGCAAGAAGTGGTAACGAGGTGGAATTCAACCCTCTATATGCTTCAGAGGTTGGAGGAGCAGCAAAAGGCCATTCAAGCCTATACAACTGAGCACGATATAGGAGGTGGAATGCACCTGTCTCAAGCGCAGTGGAGAATGATTTCAACGTTGTGCAAGGTTCTGCAACCTTTTGAACTTGCCACACGTGAAGTCAGTTCAGACACTGCCAGACTGAGTCAGGTCATTCCCCTCATCAGGCTTTTGCAGAAGAAGCAGGAGACATTGAAGGAGGAGCTAACACAGAGCGATTCCGCTAAGCATGTGGGACTTGTGGATGGAGCCCTTAATTCGCTTAACAAGGATTCACGGGTGGTCAATCTGTTGAAATCAGAGCACTACATTTTGGCCACCGTGCTCGATCCTAGATTTAAAACCTACCTTGGATCTCTCTTTCCGGCAGACACAAGTCTGCTGGGGTTCAAAGAACTGCTAGTGACAAAATTGTCAAGTCAAGCGGAACGCGACCTGTCAACATCTCCTCCTTCACATTCTCCCGCAACTGGGGGTGCGAGGAAAAGGCTCAGAATTCCGAGCCCACCCGCTGGCGGTGATGCAGGGCAGTCTGGAGCGACTGCTGATGCTGACATCTGGTCCGGACTGAAGGACCTGACAACGATTACGGACATGTCGTCTACTGTCACTGCATATGATTCTCTCCCCATTGAAAGAATGGTGGAGGATTATATGAGTGACCGCATCCAAGTAGGCACGTCAGACAGTCCGTACTTATACTGGCAGGAAAAAGAGGCAATTTGGAGGCCCTTGCACAAACTGGCTTTATTCTACCTAAGTTGCCCTCCCACAAGTGTGTACTCCGAAAGAGTGTTTAGTGCCGCCGCTCACCTTGTCAGCAATCGGCGTACGAGGTTACATCCAGAAAATGTGGAGAAGATGATGTTCATTAAAATGAATTATAATCAATTCCTCCGTGGAGACATTCACCAGCAGCAATTGCCTCCACAAAGTACACAGGGAGCTGAGATGGTGGATTCCAGTGGGGACGAATTGATAATCTGTGAGGAGGGGGATGTACACGGTGATATATCGGAGGATGATGATGAGGTGGACATCTTGCCTCTGTAGAGCCAGTTTGTGCAAGGAGAGATTAATTGCTTCTTTTTTGGTGGGGGTCCAAACCAACCCGTCATTTCAGTCACAGTCGTGTGGCAGACCCTGTCACTGAAATGATGGGTTGGTTAAAGTGTGCATGTCCTGTTTATACAACATAAGGGTGGGTGGGAGGGCCCAAGGACAATTCCATCTTGCACCTCTTTTTTCTTTCATTTTTCTTTGCGTCATGTGCTGTTTGGGGAGTAGTTTTTGGAAGGGCCGTCCTGCGTGACACTGCAGTGCCACTCCTAGATGGGCCAGGTGTTTGTGTCGGCTACTTGGGTCGCTTATCTTAGTCACACAGCTACCTCATTGCGCATCTTTTTTTTTCTTCTTTGCGTCTTGTGCTGTTTGGGGAGTAGTTTTTTGAAGGGCCATCCTGCGTGACCCTGCAGTGCCACTCCTAGATGGGCCAGGTGTTTGTGTCGGCCACTAGGGTCGCTTAGCTTAGTCACACAGCTACCTCATTGCGCCTCTTTTTTTCTTTGCATCATGTGCTGTTTGGGGGGTGTTTTTTGGAAGGGCCATCCTGCGTGACACTGCAGTGCCACTCCTAGATGGGCCAGGTGTTTGTGTCGGCCACTAGGGTCGCTTAGCTTACTCACACAGCTACCTCATTGCGCCTCTTTTTTTTCTTTGCGTCATGTACTGTTTGGGGGGTGTTTTTTGGAAGGGCCATCCTGCGTGACACTGCAGTGCAACTCCTAGATGGGCCAGGTGTTTGTGTCGGCCACTAGAGTCGCTTATCTTAGTCACACAGCTACCTCATTGCGCATCTTTTTTTTCTTCTTTGCGTCATGTGCTGTTTGGGGAGTAGTTTTTTGAAGGGCCATCCTGCGTGACACTGCAGTGCCACTCGTAGATGGGCCAGGTGTTTGTGTCGGCCACTAGGGTCGCTTATCTTAGTCACACAGCTACCTCATTGCGCCTCTTTTTTTCTTTGCGTCATGTGCTGTTTGGGGGGTGTTTTTTGGAAGGGCCATCCTGTGTGACACTGCAGTGCCACTCCTAGATGGGCCAGGTGTTTGTGTCGGCCACTAGGGTCGCTTAGCTTACTCACACAGCTACCTCATTGCGCCTCTTTTTTTTCTTCTTTGCGTCATGTGCTGTTTGGGGAGTAGTTTTTTGAAGGGCCATCCTGCGTGACACTGCAGTGCTACTCCTAGATGGGCCAGGTGTTTGTGTCGGCCACTTGGGTCGCTGAGCTTAGTCATCCAGCGACCTTGGTGCAAATTTTAGGACTAAAAATAATATTGTGAGGTGTGAGGTGTTCAGAATAGACTGAAAATGAGTGGAAATTATGGTTATTGAGGTTAATAATACTTTGGGATCAAAATGACCCCCAAATTCTATGATTTAAGGTGTTTTTTAGGGTTTTTTGAAATAAACACCCGAATCCAAAACACACCCGAATCCGACAAAAAAAATTCGGTGAGGTTTTGCCAAAACGCGTTTGAACCCAAAACACGGCCGCGGAACCGAACCCAAAACCAAAACACAAAACCCGAAAAATTTCCGGTGCTCATCACTATGATCTTATGGGCTACACTTACTTTTCAAAATACTGTATGGGAGCAAGGACTGACACACAGAGGATCGGTTTGGGAACCGGCGGTTGGGATCCCCGGAGGTCAGGAGACTGACGCTGGGATCCCGACAGCCAGAATCCTGGCAGCAAGTGCAGCTTGTCCGCTAGCAACACTTCGGCTCAGTGGTGACCGACACTATTATATTCCCCCTAGGGTGGTGGCATGGACCAGCACCCTAGTGGGAATACTGGGCTTTGGTCAGGATTATGACCATCAGCATTTCCACGGCTATCGGGATTCCAGCGGCGGTATCCTGACCGCCAGGAACCCGACAGCCAGTAATTTTATCGCATACCTATAGAAGAAAGGGATCACACACACAGGGCTGGGTATATGATAATGGGCTGTCAGACAGGGCTGGGTATAGAAGAATGGACTAACACACACAGGCCTGGGTATAGAAGAACAGGGGCAGACATACACAGGGCTGGGTATAGGAGAACGGGCTGGCACAGGGCTGGGTATAGGAGAACGGGCTGTCACAGGGCTGAGTATAGGAGAACGGGCTGGCACAGGGCTGGGTATAGGAGAACGGGCTGTCACAGGGCTGGGTATAGGAGAACGGGCTGTCACAGGGCTGGGTATAGAAAAAAGAGCTACTGTAACACACACAGGGCTGAGTATAGGAGAATGGGGCCTGACCAGAGCTGGATTTAGACCTCATGGGGTCCTAGGCAAGATACTGGTTTGGAGCCTACCTCCCTCAAACAACACATGGCATTTTATTTCCATTAGTTATTCATGCTCCTTACATTATTTGTAATTTTTCCTCCTTATATTTAAAGCTTTAAACATTGCAGAAATTACAAATATGGTGTAATGGTTAGCATTATTGCTTCACAGCACTGAGGTCATGAGTTTGATTCCCACCATGGCCCTAACTGTGTAGAGTGTGTATATTCTCCCCGTATTTGTATGGGTTTCCTCCCACAATCCAAACATACAGTATACTGGTAGGTTAATTGGCTCCCGGTAAAAAATTAACCCTACTGTGTAAGTACACATGTGCTGAGGATAGACTAGGTGGGCCAAGTGGTCCTAAACTACATCAAATGTTATGTTTAAACATCAAAGAGAACATAACACAGAGAACGTTCTAGGGACTTACACTATATACAATACTTGTGCCCACTAGGCTACGCCCCCAATAAATACATTGAAAAAGCCAGATCCAACATAAAATGTATTGAAAGTGCCAGATCCACATAAAGGAGATTATTCAGAGATAGATGCAGATCGCTGCATATGCAGCCAGATTTGCATCCAGGGCAAGTCGGCCAAGCATGTGTGCCGCCGCCTCCCCCCGATGCATCAGCAATTAGATGGCGGATGCATCGGAACTAAGTTTGACCCCTGGCAGTGCAGCTTGGCCACCATTTTTTAATCAGACGTCACAAGCAGCCACCCCAAAAATGGTACCAACCCACCCCCACAACACCGCATCGCAGCATCACTGCCCCGCGAACACCTGCCTCTGTCAATCACATTGTGGTCACATCAGGGATGCGACCACAATATGTGTGCCCGTGCAGCTGTGATACGCCCGCTGCGCACGTATCAGCGGCCAACTCAGAATCAGCCCCAAAATACATTTTAAAAGGCACATGCACATAAAATACTTTGAAAAAGCCAGATACAACATAAAATACATTGAAAAGGTCAGATCCACATAACATACATTTTAATTAGAGATGTGCAGGTTCGGCTTTACCCGGATTTACCCAGATCTCAAAATGGCATCTTATTGGCTCTCGGATATTACGTGTTTTGGATAGCCAATATGAAAAATCTTGATAAATCCGAATTCACGTTAATTTTGTCGTAAAGAACCGAGTAAATCCGAAACCGCACATCTCTAATTTTAATAGCCAGATCCACATAAAATAAATAGAAAATGCCAGATCAACATAAAATAAATAGAAAAAGTCAGATCCACATAAAATAAAAAGAAAATGCCAGATCCACATAAAATAAATTAAAAAGCCAAATAAACATAAAATACATTTTTAAAACCACATAAAAATACATTTTAACGGTGAGATACACATAAAATACACTGAAAAACCCACTTCCACACAAATACACTGAATAAGCCACATCCACACAAATTCATTGTAAATTGTTTCAAATAATACACTTCAACTACTATAGTGTCCAGCCAGCCCACTCGCATGTGTCATTCAGCGCCTCCTGTGTCACTCCATTCCCCCCATGCCACTGTAGCCGTCCTTCATATTGTCATTGCAGCCCTTTGTGTCATTTCAGAAAGCCACCTCCCCCTGCCATTGCAGCAGCCCCTCATGTGTTCTGCACCATAAATACTTCTGTGGTTTGGGGCCAGTGTTGGCAGTCCCAGAATGCTCTGCCCTGTTCTTAAGGACCCACTCTGCCCCTATAAGCATGCAAACTTTGGAAACTATTGTTAGGCGCCGTAGTCCGCGACGTCCTTGCGGCCCGGCGCCTAGCAACTAGTGACGCCAGGCGTGCGAGCCGCCGGGTCCCTAGCAACGCTGGGACGCCGTGCGCGCTTAGCCGCCGGCTCCCTAGTAACACTGAGCCGCCTGGACCCTAGCAACGGGGACGCCACGGGCGGACCGCGCTCCCCGTTGCAGGGTCAATCTAATCAGTTAAAACATTCACACATTTGTCTTCTGCTCGTGCAGCAAGCCAGCTTGCTGCATCTTGTTAGTCAGGCTCCAATCATCTGATTGGAGGACTCCCTGCTAAATACCTGCTCAGTGCTGCACACAGACGCCGGTAATAGCTTCCTGCATGCTGCTTTGGTTTGCTGAACGTCTGTTCCTGTCCTGCTGTATCCGGTCATTCCTGTCCTCAGAAGTTCTGTATCTTGGAGTTGTCATCTCATCCCAAGAAGTCGTTTGGTCCCCTGTTGTCCTCAACGATCACCAGAGAATATCGAGTGGTGTTCGTGAGTTGCGGCTCTGCCGTGTGTTGCGGCTCAGCTGCTTTATCTTTATATTCTGTTTCGGAGCATTTGCGGAGGGTTCCGCTTCCACAAGTCCTCTCCGGAACTCGGCGGTGCCGGGTAGGAGAGTGGACAAGTGGATATTTTGGTTGTCCTTTTCCCTGGCGGTTTTTCCGCACATATTCTAGTTTTTAGTTTCTTGTAGCCCCTGGCCTGGTTGTTTAGTCAGAGGGCCCCTTGTTATCACCCTGTCTCGGATTTCCCTTTGTCTCCCATTAATACCTGAGGGGGCATCGGAGTTGGGCAGACATAATCCGCCCTTCAAACGCGGCTGTCATGGGCTCAAGCAACCATAGTCTCGCAGGGGATTTCTGACAGCACGGGCGAGACAACGGAGTTAGGGCGCAAGGGGCTATTTTCCATTCCCGCTCCCTTCCCCAGCATTACGTTCCAGTGCTCCGGTCCTCGCAATAAGATCTCCTCAGACCAGAGTGCTGGAATCATAACATTATTACCGGCCATACCAAAAACTAAAATTAAACAGGGTTTAATTTTTTCTCATTCAGTTTTTGTTAAAATTCTTTGGCCTCATGAATCCGACAGGTTTAGGGCCAAATCCTGGCCAGCTCTTAGTCAATCAGATTCAAGAACTTACTCAGATGGTTCAGGATCTTTCTCTTCGGGTGAGGTCGCAGGAAGATCTTTTGCGAGCCTCCCCAAAGGTAGTCCCTGAACCAAAGATGCATTTGCCCGACCGTTTTTCTGGTGATAGAAAAGAATTTTTTTAATTTTAAAGAGTCCTGTAAACTTTATTTTCGTTTAAGACCTACTTACTCTGGTACTGAATCTCAGCGGGTTGGGATTATTATTTCTTTACTTCAGGGGGATCCTCAGACCTGGGCATTTGGTTTAAGAGCAGAGGATCCTGCGTTGTTGTCAGTAGACGCTTTCTTTAAGTCTTTAGGGCTCTTGTATGATGACCCAGATAGAGAGGCTTCCGCTGAAAGTCAGCTGCGCGCTCTCAAACAAGGTAGAAATCCTGCAGAGGTTTATTGTACCGAGTTTCGCCGTTGGTCGAACGACTGTGGCTGGAATGACCCAGCCCTGCGCAGTCAGTTTCGCCTCGGTTTATCAGAGTTTATTAAAGACAGTCTCCTCCAGTACCCCGCTCCTGAGACTCTCGATAAACTCATGGAGCTTTCTATTAAGATTGATCGTCGTCTCAGAGCGGAGGGCTGAAAGAGGAACAACTGTAAGGTCTAGTCCTTGTGTTTATTCCATTCCTGAGGACGTTGAAGAGCCCATGCAGATGGGTCTCTCCCGGCTGTCTCCTGAGGAAAAAACCAGAAGGCAAAATTCCGGTCTTTGTTTGTACTGTGGTGGTAAGGGACATTTTGCTCGTAATTGTCCAAACAAGTCGGGAAACGCCTTGACAAGGTGAATTGTGAGGGGGTTCACCTAGGTCTGCAGCTTATCTCCTCGAATAACTCTCTTTTAGTTCCAGTTAAGGTTTCCTTTGGCAGCCTCAGTTCTTTGGTGTCGGCTTTTGTTGACAGTGGAGTTGCAGGAAACTTTATGGATTTAACTTGGGCTAAGGCCTTAGGCATTCCACAGTTACCATTGGATAGGTGTATCACCATACACGGCTTAGATGGGAGTCCGCTTTCCAATGGGGTTATTACTCACCGTACACCTCCCGTAGTACTTACAGTAGAAGCCTTACATTCCGAAAATATTGAATTCTACCTAACACATTGCCCAGCAGTTCCAGTTGTTCTGGGTCACCCTTGGCTGGCCTTTCATAATCCCACCATTGATTGGCGGTCCGGGGAGATTTCCCAATGGGGTACATTTTGTGCTAAGGAATGTATTTCGTATCCAGTCAGAGTAGCAGCTATCATTCCAGAGCTCATTCCTGTGGAATACCAGGAGTTTGCCGATGTATTCTCCAAAGGCAATGCGGACATTCTGCCTCCCAATCGGCCTTATGATTGTGCTATTGAGCTAGTTCCAGGTGCCGCATTGCCAATGGGGAGATTATATGCATTGTCCGGGCCAGAAACATCGGCCATGAATGATTATGTTCAGGAGAGCTTAGAGAAAGGATTTATTAGACCATCAAAATCTCCTTTAAGTGCAGGTTTTTTCTTTGTGGAGAGAAAGGATGGCTCGCTTAGACCATGCATTGATTTTAGAGCCCTGAATAAGATCTCAGTAAAAAACACCTATCCTTTGCCGTTAATTTCTGTACTTTTTGATCAGTTACGTTCTGCTGTGATTTTTTCTAAAATTGACCTTAGAGGAGCTTACAACCTCATCCGAATTAAATCTGGAGATGAGTGGAAGACGGCTTTCAGCACTCAGTCGGGTCACTACGAATACCTGGTGATGCCGTTCGGCCTGTCTAATGCTCCAGCAGTTTTTCAAGACCTCATTAACGATGTGCTCCGTGACTTCCTAGGGAAATTCGTGGTCGTTTATTTAGACAACATCTTGATTTATTCTGAATCGATGGAACAACATGTTACCCAGGTTCATCTGGTTCTTCAAAAGTTACGTGAGAATCATTTATATGCCAAGCTGGAGAAGTGTGATTTTCACGTCACGGAAGTATCTTTTTTAGGGTACATAATTTCCCCTCAGGGATTTTCCATAGAACCAAAGAAGCTCCTGGCCATCCTTAATTGGGCGCAACCCACTAATTTAAAAGCAATTCAGCGCTTTTTAGGGTTTGCGAATTATTATAGGAGGTTCATTCATTCTTTTTCTGACCTGGTTGCTCCTATAGTAGCTCTGACAAAGAAAGGAGCGGATCCTACCAACTGGTCGCATGAAGCTGAGTTGTCCTTCCGGGCCTTGAAACAAGCCTTTGTCTCGGCTCCAGTCCTCAGACATCCTAATCCGGAGTTGCCCTTTGTTGTGGAGGTTGATGCCTCAGAGGTTGGAGTGGGGGCTGTCCTTTCTCAAAAGGATCCGGAGTCTCTGGAGTTACATCCTTGTGCCTTTATGTCCAGGAAATTCTCCTTCGCTGAATCCAACTATGACGTTGGTAATCGGGAGTTACTGGCGGTAAAGTGGGCTTTCGATGAGTGGAGGCATTGGCTGGAGGGAGCAAAACATACTATTTCGGTATTGACTGACCATAAGAACCTGCAATACATTGAATCAGCTAAACGGCTTAATGCCCGGCAGGCACGTTGGGCATTATTTTTTACTCATTTCAAATTTATAATCACTTTCAGGCCTGGTTCCAAGAATACTAAAGCTGATGCCCTGTCACGTAGCTTTCTTCCGGTTCACAATAGCAATCCTGTTGTTACCCCCATACTTCCATCTTCGGTCATCCGGGCAGGCCTCACACAGGATTTATTTACCCAGTTAAACCAGCTTCAACACCAAGCTCCTAGATTTACTCCTGCTGGTCGTCTTTACGTCCCTGAATTTTTGAGAGCCACTGTTTTAACTGAATTTCATGACAACAAAGTTTCAGGGCATTCGGGAATCACTAAGACATTGGAGTTAGTCTCTCGCTCAGTATGGTGGCCTAGTCTTTCTAAAGACGTTAAGGAATTTGTTTATTCATGTCAGGTTTGTGCACAGCATAAGGTTCCCCGTTCCTTGCCTATCGGGCAACTTATGCCGTTAACTGTTCCTCTCAGGCCATGGTCTCATATTTCCATGGATTTTGTGGTTGACCTTCCCCTTTCAGCCGGATTCCGAGTCATATGGGTGGTAGTGGACCGTTTTAGTAAAATGGCTCATTTTGTTGCTCTTCCTCGATTGCCTTCTGCTCAAGGGTTGGCAGTTTTGTTCCTCCGCCATGTGTTTAGGCTTCATGGGTTGCCCACTGATATTGTTTCTGATCGGGGTCCACAATTCATCGCACAATTCTGGAAATGTTTTTGTGCCTCATTAAAGATGAAACTGTCGTTAACATCCGGTTACCACCCACAATCCAACAGGCAAACCGAACGCGTCAACCAGTCATTAAAACAATATTTGCGCTTGTATTCAGCCAAACTCCAGAATGATTGGTCCGAGTTTCTCCCTTTGGCTGAATTTGCTTACAATAATTTTTGTCATTCCTCCACTAAAGAGTCTCCATTCTTTTCAGTTTTCGGTTTTCACCCCAGAGCCAATTCTTTTTTTCATCATTCTCCAGTCTCCTCGCTAACCTTAACCTCCCATCTCAGAGCAATTTGGAAAAAAGTGCACCTTGCTCTCAGAAAAGCAGCCTTCCGAGAGAAGAAATTTTCTGACAGGCTCCGACGTCCTTGCACTTTTAAGGTGGGAGATAAGGTGTGGTTGTCAACTCGCAACATCAGGCTTCGACAATCCTCGGCTAGACTGGGATCCAAATTTATTGGACCGTTTCTTATTATTAAGAAGGTCAACCCAGTTGCCTTTCGGCTACGTTTACCGAGATCCCTTAAGATTGGAAATACTTTTCACTGTTCCCTGTTGAAACGATTTGTTTCTTCCAGTAGATTTCCTCGGAAAATCTCTCAGGGTGGATCTCCAGTGGATGTGCAGGGACAACAGGAGTTCCTGGTAGAGAAAGTTCTTGATTCAAGAATATCCCGGGGCCGGCTTTATTTTTTGGTTCATTGGAGAGGCTATGGTCCGGAGGAAAGGTCTTGGGTCCTGGACAAGGATCTTCATGCCCCTAGACTCAAGAAAGCATTTTTTCGAGAATTTCCTCAGAAACCTGGCTCTAGGGGTTCGTTGACCCCTCCTCAAGGGGGGGTACTGTTAGGCGCCGTGGTCCGCGACGTCCTTGCGGCCCGGCGCCTAGCAACTAGTGACGCCAGGCGTGCGAGCCGCCGGGTCCCTAGCAACGCTGGGACGCCGTGCGCGCTTAGCCGCCGGCTCCCTAGTAACACTGAGCCGCCTGGACCCTAGCAACGGGGACGCCACGGGCGGACCGCGCTCCCCGTTGCAGGGTCAATCTAATCAGTTAAAACATTCACACATTTGTCTTCTGCTCGTGCAGCAAGCCAGCTGCACGGCATCTTGTTAATCAGGCTCCAAGCATCTGATTGGAGGACTACCTGCTAAATACCTGCTCAGTGCTGCACACAGACGCCGGTAATAGCTTCCTGCATGCTGCTTGGGTTTGCTGAACGTCTGTTCCTGTCCTGCTGTATCCGGTCATTCCTGTCCTCAGAAGTTCTGTATCTTGGAGTTGTCATCTCATCCCAAGAAGTCGTTTGGTCCCCTGTTGTCCTCAACGATCACCAGAGAATATCGAGTGGTGTTCGTGAGTTGCGGCTCTGCCGTGTGTTGCGGCTCAGCTGCTTTATCTTTATATTCTGTTTCGGAGCGTTTGCGGAGGGTTCCGCTTCCACAAGTCCTCTCCGGAACTCGGCGGTGCCGGGTAGGAGAGTGGACAACTGGATATTTTGGTTGTCCTTTTCCCTGGCGGTTTATCCGCACATATTCTAGTTTTTAGTTTCTTGTAGCCCCTGGCCTGGTTGTTTAGTCAGAGGGCCCCTTGTTATCACCCTGTCTCGGATTTCCCTTTGTCTCCCATTAAGACCTGAGGGGGCATCGGAGTTGGGCAGACATAATCCGCCCTTCAAACGCGGCTGCCATGGGCTCAAGCAACCATAGTCTCGCAGGGGATTTCTGACAGCACGGGCGAGACAACGGAGTTAGGGAGCCAGGGGCTATTTTCCATTCCCGCTCCCTTCCCCAGCATTACGTTCCAGTGCTCCGGTCCTCGCAATAAGATCTCCTCAGACCAGAGTGCTGGAATCATAACAACTATATAGCAGTCCCCTAGCATAGAAATAAAAAACAACAACAACATAGTTCTTACATTGATTGCTGCAGCATCCCTACAGACTTCTGTCACCAGCGATTGTGCCATCCTCATGTCACGTCACTTCACCCATTGGGGGAGATGTTATAAGCAGTGAAAAGAGTGGAGACGTGAGCCAGTAAGTTGCCCATGGCAACCAATCATCTTTGAAGTAAGATTTATATATTAAAAAATTATACAGAGCAGCTGATTGCTATGGACAACTTCTCAACTGGCTAAAAACCTCCTGGAGCTAAAAACCTCTGGTAACTACCACAGCTAACTGAATTCCCCATTAATGTTAGTACCTAGTTCTTAACTCTAATAATGCCTACTCCCAATCTTTAGCTTTGATGAATAGTTAATAAATGATATATTGCACTGAACCCCAATTTAAAACCCCATACATAAACCTATAACTTTAGAATTTAATATACTGTAGGTTTCAATAAATTAGAACAAGATTGACTTGTTGCTCAAATGACCAGTTGTGCATCTGAACTGAAGTCTTGTTACCCCATTGAATAGAAGCCCAAATGATTTGATGTCAAATTAAAATGATGCTCAATTGGTTTGGAACCCAGTCTAAACTGTACCCAATTAAACTGCATCTCAAGTGAATATGTGTCCAAATGAAATGTAGCTCCAATGAGCTGGCTCTTAAATTAACTTGAGTCCAAGTGGCCTAGCGCCAAATGATGTAGGGCAAAAACAATGGTGTTCAAATGTCATCTTCTAAAGGGTTTTGTAATTTTTGCATGTGGCCAAGATTTGAGGTGTACCCTGCATGCACGTATTTAGGAATGACCACGATCTGTCCAATTTCTGCCATCACAAGATGCAAAATCTTGCAAAGCCCACATATGTGGCTTGTGGCACCCTGATATTCAGATCCATATGCTTCAAAACTGGACAAATTTAAAAACATAATAGGTCAGTAGCAAACGACAAATGTGTTGCAGTGGCACATGTGTATGTTCGTAGATTACCCCTTTGCAGAAAGATGGGTGCGATTTTCTGAGATATGCACTTCATTCCGCATTTGACACAATCCTATCCCAACCAAGTAACACAGCATTATGAATTGACTTTCATTTCCCCAGCTCTATTCATTAACTACTGTATGCAGATCACAAAATGCATATTCAGAAATACAGCACATGATGGCATTCTACTGAACAGTGAAGAAAGAGCAAAACTTAAAAATCGGATCTTTGCTCCTCTAGCAAAATTACATATTGTGCGAAAAATATCAATTTGTGTCAGATTTCACTGTGATTTTTTTTTCCATCTCTAACAGCTAAGTGACAGCCAGCTGTCTAGTGGTACCAATCATTAGATGTATGCACGGGATGAGCTAGTGGCGCATTATCGTCCAAGGCGGCCCTCTTGCAGTAGGCCTTCTCCTTGAGCCACAGACCTCGCAGCCCTGCATATTCAATCCTTGTGCTGCCAAGCGGGTCCCTCCTCTTCTGCTGTGCAATCTACCTTGTGATGTTTGGGATGATGGTGTATGCGCACAAAAGAACATATTCTTTGGAGATTTTGCTTCTACTGCGAAGATGTCACTGGGAAGATGGTACCTTGGAGGAGGACCCAAGTTAAAAATATTGGAGTGTGGACCATGTGGTGTGGGGGCCCCTTGGACCTAGGGGCACACGTGCACTGCCCACATTGCACCCATTGTAAATGTGTCTATGGGAATTATGAACAGGTTAAAATTCCAACCTTGGCTTTTCTTTTATTCTGTCATCTTACCCTTGTTGTCTATAAATTTGTGCCAGCACAATGTCACCCTGGCACTAGTGTACACTGCAGTGACAAATGGTATACAAAAAAAGAAAGTGTGATAGTAGTATAATAGGAGAAATACCTATAACTTTTTTTAATCTGCACTTTTCACAGATTAACTCTAGTTCACCAAATATATGTAATATTTTATTTTTCCATACCCTTTCCTTCTGTATTAACACCTACCCCCCAACTGTAGTTAACCTTATAGTGTATTACTCATCTGCTCTTTCTAATTTGTTGTTTTTTTGTTTTTATTGCAGATTTCTGTTTTTTTGTTTTTATTGCAGATTTCTGTTTTTTTGTTTTTATTGCAGTATTCTCACATTTTATATGAATTTTAATACCAACTGTTTCTATAACTGCATATTTACTTACAGACTCTATTTTTATATATGTAAATGCATGTTACATTTTATTGAGCCTTGTACAATTCAAATTGAGTTATTGTTATAATTTATAACCGCATTAGGCCGTGCATCATTACCGCAATGCATCAAAAATTTGTTAACAGATGTGATCCTTTTCACACCATTTAACATAATGAGTCCACTTGTAAAAAAATATGATTAATATCTATATTTCTATACAAAGAATACATTGTCATCTGCAGTGCTAATGGACAAAAAAAACAACTGCATGAACATAAGTAAATTCGTGACTTATCTTGAAGGAGTCAATCTGGTATGTTATTCATTAATCCATTAAGTAAGTAAGTGTGTGTGTATGGTTTATTTTTATATATATATATATATATATATATATATATATATATATAAAAACATATATATATATATATATATATATATACTGTGTGTGTGTGTGTGTGTGTGTGTGTGTATGTGTGTATATATATATATATATATATATATATGTGTGTGTGTGTGTATATGTGTATATATATATATATATATATATATATATAAAGATGTGCGGCGGGCACTTTTCGTGTCTTGGTTCTGGTTCCATGTTTGTGTTTTGGATCTGGATTGGCTTTGCCAAAACCACTCTTTCGTGTTTTGGTTTTGGATCTGGATGATTTTTGAAGAAAACATAAAAACAGCTAAAATTACATAATTTGGGGGTAATTTTGATCCTACGGTATTATTAACCCCAATAACGTTCATTTCCACTCATTTCCAGTCTATTCTGAACACCTCACACCTCACAATGTGTTTTAGGCCTAAAGGTTGCACCGAGGTGGCTGTATGACTAAGCTAAGCGACACAACTGTGCGGCACAAACACCTGGCCCATCTAGTAGTGGCACTGCAGTGGCTGACAGGATGGCAGACTTAAATAATAGGCCCCAAACAGCACATGATGCAAAGAAGAAAAAGAAGTACAATTAGGTAGCTGGATGGCTAAGCTAAGTGACACAAGTGTGTTGCACAAACACCT
Organism: Pseudophryne corroboree; assembly: GCF_028390025.1. NCBI lineage: Eukaryota > Metazoa > Chordata > Amphibia > Anura > Myobatrachidae > Pseudophryne > Pseudophryne corroboree. The sequence goes on from NC_086449.1 coordinate 470,817,119, forward strand.
GGCCCATCTAGGAGTGGCACTGCAATGGCAGACAGGATGACACTTAAAAAAAATAGGCCCCAAACAGCACATCATGCAAAGAATAAAAAGAGGTGCAATGAGGTACAGTATATGTATGACTAAACTAAGCAACACAAGTGTGCAGCACAAACACCTGGCCTATCTAGGAGTGGCACTGCAGTTGCAAACAGGATGGCACTTAAAAAAACTAGGCCCCAAACAGCACATCATGCAAAGTAGAAAACGAGGTGCAATGAGGTAGCTGTTTGACTAAAGGCCCATACACACTTGACGATGCACACGTTGTTAACGACCGTCGTTAACGACCTCCCTTGAACTTCCCTTGAACAGCTGAGCAAACGACATGAGCATACACACTACCAACGACCAAAGACCAAAGACCATTCATCGTTGAAGCATCCAAGCTGAACAGTTTATTAAAATAATGAGCTGGGAACAGGGCTGGTGAACAGTGGCTTGGTCGTTGGTCGTTCACACCATACACATTCAACGACGTCTCTGGTCGGTAACGACCATAGTGGAAATTGAGCATACATGCTCCACAGATAAGCGAGGGTCGTTAACGTCCCGCGGGGCCGCGCATCGGTGGTCGTCGGATGCATACACACTTGACGATATGATGAGCGACGTCGTTGATGAGGGCTGAAATGAACGACGTCGCTCATTTTATCGTCAAGTGTGTATGGGCCTTAAGCTAAGCGACAAAAGTGTGTGGCACAAACAACATGGGATGTTCTGGAATTTGCCCAGATTTATTACACGCACAATATTGGTGGCACAGGAGAGCGTACCCCTAAACCACACACACACACGGCAAAGCCTGTAAAAAAATTTTGGATAATAATAACCCTTTTATTTGGAGCTATTATAATAATATGCAGCACAGGCGTGCCACCCCTACACCACACAGGGCAAACCCTGTAAAAATTTGGATAATAATATAAGTAATGTATATAACCCTTTTTATTTGGAGTAAATAATATACAGCACAGGACACCACCAGTGGACTTACGGCAGCACAAGACACCACCACTGGACTGATGCAGCACAAGACAACACCACTGGACTGGACTTATACGGCAGTACCCCTGGACTTATACGGCAGTACCACTGGACTTGTACAGCAGTGTCAGACAGGATGGCACTTTAAAAAACTAGTCCCAAAACAGCACACGATGCAAAGATGAAAATGAGGTGCAAGATGGAATTGTCCTTGGGCCCTCCCACCCACCCTTATGTTGTATAAACAGGACATGCACACTTTAACAAACCAATCATTTCAGCGACAGGGTCTGCCACACGACTGTGGCTGAAATGACTGGTTTGTGTGGGACCCCACCAAAAAAGAAGCAATCAATCTTTCCTTGCACAAACTGGCTCTACAGAGGCAAGATGTCCACCTCATCCTCCAATTCCTCACCCCTTTCAGTGTGTACATCCTCCTCCTCACAGAGTATTAATACATCCCCACTGGAATCCACCATCACAGGTCCCTGTGTACTTTCTGGAGGCAATTGCTGGTAAAGGTCTTCCCGGAGGAATTTATAATTCATTTTGATGAACATCATCTTCTCCACATTTTGTGGAGTAACCTCCTACGCTGATTGCTGACAAGGTTAACAGCTGCACTAAACACTCTTTCGGAGTACACACTGGAGGGGGGGCAACTTAGGTAAAATGAAGCCAGTTTGTGCAAGGGCATACAAATTGCCTCTTTTTCCTGCCAGTATACATACATACTATCTGACATGCCTACTTGGATGCTGTCACTCATGTAATCCTCCACCATTCATTCAATGGTGACGGAATCATATGTAGTGACAGTAGACATGTCAGTAATCATTAGCAGGTCCTTCAATCTGGACCAGATGTCAGCACTCACTCCTGACTGCCCTGCATTACCACCAGCGGATGGGCAAGAAAATCTTATCCTTTTCTAAGCAGCCCCAGTTGCGGGAGAAAATGAAGGAGGAGCTGTTGATGGGTCACCTTCCACTTGAGTTGACAATTTTATCACCAGCAGGTCTTTTAACCTCTGCAAACTTGTGTCTGCCAGAAAGAAAGATACAAGGTAGGCTTTAAACTTTGGATCAAACATGGTGGCCAAAATGTAGTGCTCTAATTTCAACAGATTGACCACCCTTCAATCCTGGCAAAGCGAATGAAGGGCTCCATCAACAAGTCCCACATACTTTGTGGAATCGCTCTGTCTTAGCTCCTCCTTCAATTTCTCCAGCTGCTTCTGCAAAAGCCTGATGAGGGGAATGACCTGACTCAAGCTGGCAGTGTCTGAACTAACTTCACATGTGGCAAGTTCGAAAGGATGGAGAACCTTGCACAAGACGGAAATCATTCTCCACTGCGACTGAGTCAGGTGCATTCCCCCTCCTTTACCTATATCGTAGGGGGATGTATAGGCTTGAATGGCCTTTTGCTGCTCCTCCATCCTCTAAAGCATATAGAGTGTTGAATTCCACCTCGTTACCACCTCTTGTTTCAGGTGATGGAAGGGCAGGTTGAGGAGTGTTTGCTGGTGCTCCAGTCTTCGGCACACAGTAGCTGAATGTCGAAAGTGGCCTGTAATTTTTTTGGGCCACCGACCGCATCTCCTGCACATCCCTGTAATTTTTTTAAAAATTTTGCACCGCCAAATTAATTGTATGTGCAAAATTTGGGACGTGCTGGAATTTTCCCAGATGTAATGCACGCAGAATATTGGTGGCATTGTCCGATATCACAAATCCCCAGGAGAGTCTAATTGGGGTAAGCCATTGTGCGATGATCTTCCTCAGTCCCCGTAATAGAGGTTGTCAGCGATGTGCCTCGTATGGAAGGCGGTGATACATAGCGTAGCCTGCCTAGGAAAGAGTTGGCGTTTGCGAGATGCTGCTACTGTTGCTGCTGCTGTTGTTTCTGCGGGAGGCAATACATCTACACAGTGGGCTGTCACAGTCATATAGTCCTTAGTCTGCCCTGTTCCACTTGTCCACATGTCCATGGTTAAGTGGAGAGTGACTGGTACAGTTTAATTTTTAGGACACTGAGGAAACTTTTTCTGACGTCTCTGTACATTCTCAGTATCGCCTGCCTAGTGAAGTGGAACCTAGATGGGATTTGGTACCGGGTACACACTACCTCCATCAATTCTCTAAGTCCCACTGAACTAATGGCGGATACCAGATGCACGTCTAACACCAACATAGCTGTCAATGCCTCAGTTATCGCTCTGCAACAGGATGACTGCTGTCATATTTCATATTGCTCGCAAAGGACTGTTGGACAGTCAATTGCTTACTTGAAGTAGTACAAGTGGTCTTCCGACTTTCTCTCTGGGATGACGATTGACTCCCAGCAGCAACAACAGCAGCGGCAGCAACAGCAGCAGTAGGCGTACCACTCAAGGATCCTCCGGAGGAATCCTGGTTAGGAGAGGACTCCTCAGTCTTGCCAGTGACATGGCCTGCAGGACTACTGACATTCCTGACTGTGGAGGAAGTTGACGTTGAGGGAGTTGGTGGTGTGGCTTGCAGGAGCTTGGGTACAAGAGGAAGAAGGGATTTAGGTGTCAGTGGACTTCTTACGCTCTTACCCAAAGTTTCAGAACTTGACACTGACTTCTGATTAATGCGCAGCAGGTGACGTATAAGTGAGGATGTTCCTAGGTGGTTAACGTCCTTACCCCTACTTATTACAGATTGACAGAGGCAACACACGGCTTGACACCTGTTGTCCAAAGAGGTGGCTTTTTTAGTATTTTGCCCAGGCATCACAATGGGCTTATTCATCCCACAACAAGTGTCTCCCCCGGTGCCTGATTTAAACAAACCACATCAACACATCACCATCAGAATCCTCATTGTCAACTTCCTCCTCAGCACCAGCAACACACATATCATCATCCTGGTGTACTTCAACAGTGACATCTTCAATTTGAATATCAGAAACTGGACTGTGGGTGCTACATCCAGCACTTGCAGAGGGCATGCAGAGTTATAAAGGTCAGGCATCGCAACCGCCGACACACTTGGACTCTCCTTGGGGATTTGTGATACCATCTTAGAACGCACAGTTCTTTGCTGTGCTTTTGCCAGCCTAACTCTTTTAATTTATCTAGCAGGAGGATGAGGGCTTCCATCGTCATGTGAAGCTGAACCAGTAGTTATGAACATAGGCCAGGGCCTTAGCCATTTCTTGACACTCTGTGTCGTAAATGGCATATTGGCAAGTTTTACGTTTCTCCTCAGACTATTTAAATTGGATCTTTTTACTGAATTTTGGCTTTTTGAATTTTACGGGCCCTCTACTATCACATTGGGCATCGGCCTTGGCAGATGACGTTGATGGCATTTCATCATCTATGTCATGACTAGTGGCAGCAGCTTCAGCACTAGGAGGAAGTGGTTCTTGATCTTTCAGAATCAAAATCAGCTTCATTGACCAGGTATACTTGTGTATACTAGGAATTTGCTTCCGGTTTACATTGCAGCAGCTGACTAACAACATGAGTTGGGGGGGGGGGGGGCATATAGCATATCATCATACAGCATATCATATAACACACAACATACATAATTTTTTGGGCACAGAGTAGTGTTACTTTATCAGTTTACTTGTTTGGGCATGCTAGTCTTTGTTCAGCTGGTGGAATGCTTCGGAAAGAAGCTTTTTGAGCACCTAGTAGACTTGGCCGGGATCGTTCTGTAGCGCCTGTCTACGGTAGCAATTTGAACAGGTCATGTCCTGGATGCAGCTGGTCACCCGCAATGTTCTCTGCGTGTTTCTCGAGCCTGGATTGGTACAATTTTGAACAGAGGGTAGGTTGGTTGCGATGATCTTTTCCACCATCCTCACCACCCTTTGGAGCCTGCATCTGTCTTTTTCACTGATGAAGCTGTACCAGACTATGGCTGAGGAGCTTAGTACTGACTCAACATTTGCAGAGTAGAAGAGGAGCAGCATTTTCTCTGGGATGTTGAATTTCCTGAGTTGCCTCAGGAAGAACAGTCTCTGGTGTGTGTTTCCTGTGATGGTATTAGTGTTGGGCCCCCATTTTAGGTCTTGGGAGATCTTAGAGCCTAGGAACTTGAAGGAGTCCACCAATGGGACTGCACTGCCGGTGATCATGTGCAGGATCATGACAGTTGATTTCCTTCTAAATTTCACCACCATCTCTACTGTTTTAAGTGGGTTCAAGTCAAGGTTGTTGTTGCCGTACCACAGGGCCAGCCAGTCCAATTCCCATCAGTTGGCAGACTCCTCCCCATCCCTGATTAGACCAATGACGGTGGTGCCATCAGCAAATTTTAGGAATTTTACTGATTGCTCCTCTGAGGAGCAGTCATTGGCATACAGGGAGAAGAGCGGGGGGAAGAGTACACATCCCTGTGTGACCCTGGTGCTGATGGTGCGCACACTTGACAAGAATTTCCCAGCTTTAACTACCTGGCTTCTGTCTGATAGGAAGTCGATTATCCAGTAGCAGGTCGGTCCTGGGATCCGTAATAAATAACATTTAACTGCGCTAGTGATGTATTTATAAAGAGAGCATCTCTTAATAAAAGGAGAATAGTGAATTAAACTTAAAATTTAGAGAGCTTGATAGTAAAATTATGTGTTAATGCAAAACGTGTGTGGATATCAAATTTGTGGTAAGTAAATGTAAACAGCTCTTTTTAGGAACATTTGTAATCCATTATGAGGAGGGGATTCCCATGGTGCCTTTAGAGTGGAGCAGTAGGTAATTATTTAATTCCTAACTGTCTCTGTCTAAAAGTACCTGTATTAGCGTCTGATAGGTTTCCTCCTGTTAGCAGTTTCTTTCACAGTGCGGCTGTCTGCTGCAGTAATCCTCCGTTCGCTCAGAGTCGGCTTGGCAGTGTTCACAAATCACTCCTCTTTGCTGTTAAAAGCACCAGAGGAGTGATTTGTGAACGCCGCCAAGCCACCACTGAGCAAACGGAGGATTACACATAGAAGGAGGAAACCTATCAGATGCTAATACAGGTACTTTTAGATAGGGACAGTTAGGAATTAAATAAGTACCTACTGCTCCACTCTAAAGGCACCTCCTCATAATGGATTACAAATGTTCCTAAAAGAGCTGTTTACATTTACTAACCACAAATTTTATTTCCACACAGGTTTTGCATTAACACATAACTTTACTATCAAGCGCTCTAAATTTTAAGTTTAGGTTCTTGGATCCCTAGACGGAGTAGTTTGGGAAGCAGGATGCTGGGAACAATTGTGTTGAACGCTGAGCTGAAGTCAACAAAGAGGACTCTTGCGTAGGGGCCCGGTAGGTCAAGGTGCTGCAGAATAAAATGCAGCCCCATGTTGACTGCATCTTATACGCACCTGTTAGCTTGGTAGGCAAACTGTAGGGGATCCAGGTGAGGGCTGGACACTTCTTTTAGGTGGTTCAGCACCAGTCACCCAAATGCTTTCATGACCACAGATGTCAATGCAATTGGCCTTTGGCACTGGAGTTCTTAGGGCCCTGGATGATTGTGGAACGTTTGAGACAGGAGGGGACTTTGCACAACTCCAATGAGGTGTTGAGGATCTTGGTAAGTATGGGGGCAAGTTGGGCAGCACAGATCTTAAGCGCAGATGGCAACACGCCATCCAGTCCAGGAGGTTTCCTGGGCTTGGCCCTCTTGAACACCGCGTCTACCTCCCCTTGCTCCACTCATAGTACCTGAGAGTGATTTCCAGGGTAAGGGGGGTTGACCGACCTGCCATTTATCTTCCAAATTTTTGTTCTCCATTATTTTTCTGGAGTTCTATAACACAATATGTGGAACAGGACAGCATATCCCTACACCATACAGGGCAAACCCTGTAAAAATTATTTGGATTAAATATTAATAACCCCTTTAAATGGAGCAAAAAATATACAGCACAGGGCAGTACCACTGGACCTATATGGCAGTACCACTGGACTGGAGTTATACAGCAGTATCACTGGATTTATATGCCAGAACCACTGGAATTATACGGCAGTATCACTGGAATTATATGGCAGTACCACTGGACTGGATTTATATGGCAGTATCACTGGATTTATACGCCAGTACCACTGGAATTATACGGCAGTACCACTGGAATTATAAATCAGTATCACTGGATTTATATGGCAGTACCACTGGACTTATACGGCAGTACCACTGGACTAGATTTATACAGCAGTATATCTGGACTTACACTCCAGTACCACTGTAATTATATGGCAGTACCACTGGAATTATACGGCAGTATCACTGGAATTTTACGGCAGTACCACTGGATTTATACAGCAGCACCACTGGAATTATACGGCAGTATCACTGGAATTATATGGCAGTACCACTGGACTGGATTTATATGGCAGTATCACTGGACTTATACGCCAGTACCACTGGAATTATACGTCAGTATCACTGGAGTTATACGGCAGTATAACTGGAATTATATGGCAGTGCCACTGGACTTATACAGCAGTACCACTGGACTGGATTTATACTCCAGTGCCACTGGAATTACATGGCAGTATCACTGGAATTATACATCAGTATCACTGGACTTATATGGCAGTACCACTGGACTTATACGGCAGCACCACTGGACTGGATTTATACAGCAGTATATCTGGACTTACACTCCAGTACCACTTTAATTATATGGCAGTACCACTGGATTTATATGCCAGTACCACTGGAATTATACGGCAGTATCACTGAAGTTTTTCGCAGTACCACTGGACTTATACAGCAGTACCACTGGACTGGATTTATACGGCAGTATCACTGGATTTATACGCCAGTACCACTGGAATTATATGGCAGTACCACTGGATTTATACGGCAGTACCACCATACTGGATTTATATGGCAGTATCACTGGATTTATACACCAGTACCACTGGAATTATGCGACAGTATCAGTGGAATTATACAGCAGTACCACTGGACTGGATTTATACGGCAGTACCACCATACTGGATTTATACGGCAGTATCACTGGATTTATACGCCAGTACCACTGTAATTATATGGCAGTATCAGTGAATTTATATAGCAGTACCACTGGACTTATACGGCAGTACCACTGGACTGGATTTATTCGGCAGTATCAGTGAATTTATATGCCAGTACCACTGGAATTATATGGCAGTATCACTGGAATTATACGGCAGTACTACTTGACTGGATTTATACAGCATTATTCCTGGACTTATACACCAGTACCACTGGAACTATACAGCAGTATAAATGGACTTATATGGCAGTATCACTGGAATTATATGGCAGTATCACTGGAATTACACAGCAGTACCACTGGACTTATACGGCAGTACCACTGGTCTGGATTTTTATGGCAGTATAACTGGATTTATATGCCAGTACCACTGAAATTATACAGCAGAATCACTGGAATTATGCACCAGTACCACTGGATTTATACGGCAGTACCACTGGAGTTATATGGCAGTACCACTGGACATATACAGCAGTACCACTAGACTGGATTTATATGGCAGTACCACTGGACATATATTTTATTATTATTATTATCCTTTATTTATATGGCACCACAAAGGTTTCGTGGCGCCCAATTGCAGAGTACATGTGCACATAATCAAAACAGGATAACAGTGACTTACAGTTGAAGACAATAAAGGAAAAATACCTGGTAACTAAGCATAACTACACCAGTAAACAACATAGAGATAAGTTCCAAGGTGGCCAACAAACTGTAGGATTTAGGCAGTTCATGATTATTAAAGTTAGAAAAGGATAAGCACATGAGGGAAGAGGGCCCTACTCATGAGAGCTTACATTCCAAGGGGAGGGGTAGACAGACAGGGGTGACACAGATGGGGTACATAGAGAGCATGGAACAGAGGGTTAGGATGAGATTTGGCTTGGTTTGGTAAGAGAATTGGGTTTTAAGAGCCTGTTTGAAGTTTTGTAGAGAGGTGGAAAGTCTGAGGGGAAGAGGTAAAGAATTCCAGAGAAAGGGAGCAGCATGTGAAAAATCTTGGAGCTACTGTAGGAGTGGGAGGAAGTAATCAGAAGATAGGAGAGCTGGCGTGCATTAGCAGAGTGAAGAGGATGGGTGGGAGAGTAAAGGGAGATAAAGTCAGGGATGTAAATGGGAGAGGAGTGGGTGAGTGCTTTGTAAGTGAGTGTGAGAAGTTTGAATTGGATTCTGAAAGGGAAGGGAAGCCAGTGAAGGGCTTGTAGGAGAGGGAAGGAGGACAGTGCGTTTGGTGAGGAAGATGAGCCGGGCAGCAGCATTGAGGATAGATTGAAGTGGATAGAGGTAATTGTCAGGGAGGCCAGTGGCAGTATCACTGGAATTATATGGCAGTAACACTGGACATATACTGCAGTATAACTGGAATTATATGGCAGTATCACTGGAATTATACGGCAGTACCACTGGAGTTATACAGCAGTACCACTGGACTGCATTTACACGGCAGTATCACTGGATTTATACGCCAGTACCACTGGAAATACACAGCAGTATCACTGGAATTATACATCAGTATCACTGGAATTATATGGCAGTACCACTGGATTTATACGGCAGTACCACCATACTGGATTTATACGGCAGTATCACTGGATTTATATGCCAGTACCACTGGAATTATACGGCAGTATCAGTGTAATTATATAGCAGTACCACTGGACTGGATTTATATGGCAGTACCACCATACTGGACTTATATGGCAGTATCACTGGATTTATACGCCAGTACCACTGTAATTATATGGCAGTATCAGTGGAATTATTTAGCAGTACCACTGGACTAATATGGCATTACCACTGGAATGGATTTTTACGGCAGTATTACTGGACTTATATGCCAGTACCACTGGAGTTTTATGGCAGTATCACTGGAATTATACAGCAATACCACTGGACTTATACGGCCGTACTACTGGACAGGATTTATACGGCATTATCACTGGACTTATACACCAGTACCACTGGAACTATACAGCAGTATCACTGGACTTATACGGCAATACCACTGGAATTATATGGCAGTATCACTGGAATTATACAGCAGTACCACTGGAGTTATACGGCAGTACCACTGGACTTTATTTATATGGCAATATCACTGGATTTATATTCCAGTACCACTGGAATTTTACAGCAGTATCACTAGAATTATATGGCAGTACCACTAGACTGGATTTATACTGCAGTATTACTGGATTTATACACCAGTACTACTGGAATTATACAGCAGTATCACTGGATTTATAAGCCAGTACTACTTGAATTATACAGCAGTATCACTGGAATTATGCACCAGTACCACTGGATTTATATTGCAGTACCACTGGAATTAAATGGCAGTACCACTGGACATATACAGCAGTACCACTAGACTGGATTTATACGGCAGCACCACTGGACATATATTTTATTATTATTATTATTATTTATTTATATGGTGCCACAAAGGTTCCGTGGCGCCCAATTACAGAGTACATGTGCACATAATCAAAACAGGAAAACAGTGATTTACAGTTGAAGACAATGAAGGACAAGTACAGGGTAACTAAGCATAACTACACCAGTAGAAGACATAGAGATAAGTTCCAAGGTGGCCAAAAAACTGTGGGATTTGGGCAGTTCATGATTATTAAAGTAAGAGAAGGATAAGCACATGAGGGAAGAGGGCCCTACTCGTGAGAGCTTACATTCCAAGGGGAGGGGTAGACAGACAGGGGTGACACGGATGGGGTACATAGATAGCATGGAACAGAGGGTTAGGATGAGATTTGGCTTGGTTTGGTAAAGAAGTGGATCTTAAGAGCCTGTTAGAAGTTTTGTGGAGAGGTGGAGAGTCTGAGGGGGAGAGGTAAAGAATTCCAGAGAAAGGGAGCAGCATGTGAAAAATCTTGGAGATAGGACTGGGAGGAAGTAATCAGAAGACAGGAGAGTCGGCGTGCATTAGCAGAGCGAAGAGGACGGGTGGGAGAGTAAAGGGAGATAAGCTCAGAGATGTAAATGGGAGAGGAGTGGGTGAGTGCTTTGTATGTGAGTGTGAGAAGTTTGAATTGGATTCTGAAAGGGAAGGGAAGCCAGTGAAGGGCTTGTAGGAGAGGGAAGGAGGACGTAGTGCGTTTGGTGAGGAAGATGAGCCGGGCAGCAGCATTGAGGATAGATTGGAGTGGATAGAGGTAATTGTCAGGGAGGCCAGTGGCAGTATCACTGGAATTATATGGCAGTAACACTGGACATTTACTGCAGTATCACTGGACTTATACGGCAGTATCACTGGAATTATACGGCAGTACCACTGGACTTATACAGCAGTACCACTGGACTGGATTTATAAGGCAGTACCACTGGATTTATACGCCAGTACCACTGGAAATATACGGCAGTATCACTGGAATTATACATCAGTATCACTGGATTTATATGGCAGTACCACTGGATTTATACGGCAGTACCACCATACTGGATTTATACGGCAGTATCACTGGATTTATATGCCAGTGTGAGAAGTTTGAATTGGATTCTGAAAGGGAAGGGAAGCCAGTGAAGGGCTTGTAGGAGAGAGAAGGAGGACGTAGTGCGTTTGGTGAGGAAGATGAGCCGGGCAGCAGCATTGAGGATAGATTGGAGTGGATAGAGGTAATTGTCAGGGAGGCCAGTGGCAGTATCACTGGAAATATATGGCAGTAACACTGGACATTTACTGCAGTATCACTGGACTTATACGGCAGTACCACTGGACTTATACAGCAGTACCACTGGACTGGATTTATACGGCAGTACCACTGGATTTATATGCCAGTACCAATGGAAATATACGGCAGTATCACTGGAATTATACATCAGTATCACTGGAGTTATATGGCAGTACCACTGGATTTATACGGCAGTACCACCATACTGGATTTATACGGCAGTATCACTGGATTTATATGCCAGTGTGAGAAGTTTGAATTGGATTCTGAAAGGGAAGCCAGTGAAGGGCTTGTAGGAGAAGGGAGGTGGACGTAGTGCATTTGGTGAGGAAGATGAGCTGGGCAACAGCATTGAGGATAGATTGGAGTGGAGAGAGGTAATTGTCAGGGAGGCCAGTGGCAGTATCACTGGAATTATATGGCAGTACCACTGGACATATACTGCAGTATCACTGGACTTTTATGGCAGTACCACTGGACATATACGGCAGTATCACTGGACTTGATTTATATGCCAGTACCACTGGATTTATATGGCAGTTCCACTGGTTATATATGTCAGTATCACTGGAATTATATGGCAGTACCACTGGACATATATGGCAGTATCACTGGATTTATATGGCAGTACAGCTGGACATATATGGAAGTATCACTGGAAATATACGGCAGTATCACTGGACATATATGGCAGTACCACTGGACATATACAGCAGCACACGGACACCACAACTGGACTGATGCAGGATAACACAACACCACTACAATGGACTGGACTTATACAGCAGCACTGTACATATGGCAGCAAAGGACACCACTACTGTGACTGGACTGATGCAGCACAAGACATTGCACTATGTACTTATGCAGGAAAACACAGCACCACTGCATTGGACTGGACTTATACAGCAGTACTGGACATATGGCAGCAGAGGACACTACCACTATGACTGGACTGATGCAGCACAATACACCACCACTGAACTGCTGCAGCCCAACACAACACCACTGGACTGGACTTATACAGCAGCACTGGACATATGGCAGCAGAGGACACCACTACTGTGACTGGACTGATGCAGCACAAGACACCACCAATGACTGTTGCAGCACAACACAGCACCACTGGACTGGACTTATACAGCAGCACTGGACATATGGCAGCAGGGGAAACCACCACTGTGACTAGACTGATGCAGCACAAGACACTGCCACTGTACTGATGCAGGACACGGAGGACAGAGACACGTCCTCTTGATACACTCTCCAATGCTGGAGTGAAAATGGCGGCAACACGTGGCTCCTTATATGGAATCCAAACCCTGCGAGAATCTGACAGATGGATGATGACGTTTTGCCTTGTGCTGGTTTACGAGTCAGGTGGGAAAACCCAAGCCGGTCTCGGGTAGTGAAGTCCGGTAGGGTTCGTTTCTCATGGAACCGAACCCGCTCATCTCTAAAATATATATATATATATATATATATATATAGACATATTCGTCGATGTGTATGTGTTTCCTTTTGAAGAAAAGGGGGATGTGTACATATGTGTATATGTGTATATGTGTATGTGTATATATATATATATATATTTATATAGATGTCCAAGCAGTCGGCACTTCAGATTAAATAAATGTAACGCCTGGTGCCTTCTCGTGCAGAATAAACCACTGTATATACACGTAGAATTGAGCGGCACTCTCAGGACTATAATAAAGAACGGGTCCTCAGTCCATCAATAGTTTGCAAACTATTGATGGGCTGAGGACCCGTTCTTTATTATAGTCCTGAGAGTGCCGCTCAATTCTACGTGTATATATATATAATGAGAAAGGCATCTGGCACTCCCCCGTGGGCTAATTGAGCGAGGCTCATGCTCCGGTGCCCTCCTAACAGGCTATGCAGTCTGTAAATGTAATGTATCAAAGAAGAGGTGGCACTCTGGAGACTGTGGTAAAAGCGGTGAGCGTTGTCAAGTGAGACTTAATCGACATTTCGGGGTACAAGCCGCCGTCTTTAGGACACACAAGACTGTGTCCTGAAGACGGGGACTTGCACCCCGAAACGTCGATAAAGTCTCACTTGACAACGCTCACCACTTTTACCTAGTGATGAGCGGGTTCGGATCCTCGGGATCCGAACCCGCTCGAACTTCACCTTTTTTTTCACGGGTCCGAGCAACTCGGATCCTCCCGCCTTGCTCGGTTAAACCGAGCGCGCCCGAACATCATCATCCCGCGGTCGGATTCACGCGAGATTCGTATTCTATATAAGGAGCCGCGCGTCGCCGCCATTTTTCACTCGTGCCTTGGAGATGATCGTGAGAGGACGTGGCTGGCGTCCTCTCAGTTTCTATGTTCAGTGGGCTGCAAATTGTGCTGCAAATATCTGTGCTCAGTGTGCTGCAAATATCTGTGCTCAGTGTGCTGCAAGTGCAAATATCTACGTTCTCTGCCTGAAAAACGCTCCATATCTGACTATGCTCAGTGTGCTGCAAATATCTGTGCTCAGTGTGCTAATTGCTTTATTGTGGGGACTGGGGACCAGCAGTATTATATAGTAGGAGGACAATGCAGAGTTTTGCTGACCAGTGACCAGTGACCACCAGTATTATACGTTCTCTGCCTGAAAAACGCTCCATATCTGTGCTTCATTGTAGTATATAGTAGGAGGACATTGCAGAATTTTGCTGACCACCAGTATAACTATATATATATAGCAGTACGGTACAGTAGTCCACTGCTCTACCTACCTCTGTGTCGTCAAGTATACTATCCATCCATACCTGTGGTGCATTTCAGTTTTGCACAGTTTGCTGACCACCAGTATATACTATATAGCAGTACGGTACAGAAGGCCACTGCTCTACCAACCTCTGTGTCGTCAAGTATATTATCCATCCATACCTGCGGTGCATTTCAGTTTTGCACAGTTTGCTGACCACCAGTATATACTATATAGCAGTACGGTACAGAAGGCCACTGCTCTACCTACCTCTGTGTCGTCAAGTAAACTATCCATCCATACCTGTGGTGCATTTCAGTTTTGCACAGTTTGCTGACCACCAGTATATAATATATAGCAGTACGGTACAGAAGGCCACTGCTCTACCAACCTCTGTGTCGTCAAGTATACTATCCATCCATACCTGTGGTGCATTTCAGTTTTGCACAGTTTGCTGACCACCAGTATATACTATATAGCAGTACGGTACAGAAGGCCACTGCTCTACCTACCTCTGTGTCGTCAAGTATACTATCCATCCATACCTGTGGTGCATTTCAGTTTTGCACAGTTTGCTGACCACCAGTATATACTATATAGCAGTACGGTACAGTAGGCCACTGCTCTACCTACCTCTGTGTCGTCAAGTATACTATCCATCCATACCTGTGGTGCATTTCAGTTTTGCACAGTTTGCTGATTACCAGTATATACTATATAGCAGTACGGTACAGTAGGCCACTGCTCTACCTACCTCTGTGTCGTCAAGTATACTATCCATCCATACCTGTGGTGCATTTCAGTTTTGCACAGTTTGCTGACCACCAGTATATACTCTATAGCAGTACGGTACAGTTGGCCACTGCTCTACCTACCTCTGTGTCGTCAAGTATACTATCCATCCACACCTGTGGTGCATTTCAGTTTTGCACAGTTTGCTGTCCACCAGTATATACTATATAGCAGTACGGTACAGTAGGCCACTGCGCTACCTACCTCTGTGTCGTCAAGTATACTATCCATCCATACCTGTGGTGCATTTCAGTTTTGCACAGTTTGCTGACCACCAGTATATACTATATAGCAGTACGGTACAGTAGGCCACTGCTCTACCTATCTCTGTGTCGTCAAGTATACTATCCATCCATACCTGTGGTGCATTTCAGTTTTGCACAGTTTGCTGTCCACCAGTATATAATATATAGCAGTACGGTACAGTAGGCCACTGCTCTACCAACCTCTGTGTCGTCAAGTATACTATCCATCCATACCTGTGGTGCATTTCAGTTTTGCACAGTTTGCTGACCACCAGTATATACTATATAGCAGTACGGTACAGTAGGCCACTGCTCTACCTACCTCTGTGTCGTCAAGTATACTATCCATCCATACCTGTGGTGCATTTCAGTTGTGCACAGTATATATAGTAGTAGGCCATTGCTATTGATATATTACTGGCATATAATTCCACACATTAAAAAATGGAGAACTAAAATGTGGAGGGTAAAATAGGGAAAGATCAAGATCCACTTCCACCTCGTGCTGAAGCTGCTGCCACTAGTCATGGCCGAGATGATGAAATGCCATCAACGTCGTCTGCCAAGGCCGATGCCCAATGTCATAGTAGAGAGCATGTAAAATCCAAAAAAATAAAGCTCAGTAAAATGACCCAAAAATCTAAATCAAAATCGTCTGAGGAGAAGCGTAAACTTGCAAATGTGCCATTTACGACACTGAGTGGCAAGGAACGGCTGAGGCCCTGGCCTATGTTCAAGGCTATTGGTTCAGCTTCAACTGAGGATGGAAGCACTCATCCTTCTGCTAGAAAACTTAAAAGAGTTAAGATGGCAAAAGCACAGCAAAGAACTGTGCGTTCTTCTAAATCACAAATCCCCAAGGAGAGTCCAATTGTGTCGGTTGCGATGCCTGACCTTCCCAACACTGGACGGGAAGAGCTTGCGCCTTCCACCATTTGCACGCCCCCTGCAAGTGCTGGAAGGAGCACCCGCAGTCCAGTTCCTGATAGTCAAATTGAAGATGTCACTGTTGAAGTACACCAGGATGAGGATATGGGTGTTGATAGCGCTGGGGAGTAAATTGACAAGGAGGATTCTGATGGTGAGGTGGTTTGTTTAAGTCAGGCACCCGGGGAGACACCTGTTGTCCGTGGGACGAATATGGCCATTGACATGCCTGGTCAAAATACAAAAAAAAAAATCACCTCTTCTGTGTGGAATTATTTCAACAGAAATGCGGACAACTGGTATCAAGCCGTGTGTTGCCTTTGTCAAGCTGTAATAAGTAGGGGTAAGGACGTTAACCACCTAGGAACATCCTCCCTTATACGTCACCTGGACTGCATTCATCAGAAGTCAGTGACAAGTTCAAAAACTTTGGATGACAGCGGAAGCAGTCCACTGACCACTAAATCCCTTCCTCTTGTAACCAAGCTCCACCAAACCACACCACCAACTCCCTCAGTGTCAATTTCCTCCTTAGACAGGAAAGCCAATAGTCCTGCAGGCCATGTCACTGTCAAGTCTGACGAGTCCTCTCCTGCCTGGGATTCCTCCGATGCATCCTTGAGTGTAACGCCTACTGCTGCTGGCGCTGCTGTTGTTGCTGCTGGGAGTCGATCGTCATCCCAGAGAGGAAGTCGGAAGACCACTTGTACTACTTCCAGTAATCAATTGACTGTCCAACAGTCCTTTGCGAGGAAGATGAAATATCACAGCAGTCATCCTGCTGCAAAGCGGATAACTGAGGCCTTGGCAACCTGGGCGGTGTTAAACGTGTTTACGGTATCCACCGTTAATTCACAGGAAACTAGAGAATTGCTTGAGGTACTGTGTCCCCGGTACCAAATACCATCTAGGTTCCATTTCTCTAGGCAGGCGATACCGAGAATGTACACAGACGTCAGAAAAAGAGTCACCAGTGTCCTAAAAAATGCAGTTGTACCCAATGTCCACTTAACCACGGACATGTGGACAAGTGGAGCAGGGCAGACTCAGGACTATATGACTGTGACAGCCCACTGGGTAGATGTATTGCCTCCCGCAGCAAGAACACCAGCGGCGGCACCAGTAGCAGCATCTCACAAACGCCAACTCGTTCCTAGGCAGGCTACGCTTTGTATCACCGCTTTCAATAAGAGGCACACAGCTGACAACCTCTTACAGAAACTGAGGAACATCATCGCAGAATGGCTTACCCCAATTGGACTCTCCTGGGGATTTGTGACATCGGACAACGCCACCAATATTGTGCGTGCATTACATCTGGGCAAATTCCAGCACGTCCCATGTTTTGCACATACATTGAATTTGGTGGTGCAGAATTTTTTAAAAAAACGACTGGGGCGTGCAAGAGATGCTGTCGGTGGCCCGAAGAATTGCGGGCCACTTTCGGTATTCAGCCACCGTGTGCCGAAGACTGGAGCACCAGCAAACAGTCCTGAACCTGCCCTGCCATCATCTGAAGCAAGAGGTGGTAACGAGGTGGAATTCAACCCTCTATATGCTTCAGAGGATGGAGGAGCAGCAAAAGGCCATTCAAGCCTATACATCTGCCTACGATATAGGCAAAGGACGGGGAATGCACCTGACTCAAGCGCAGTGGAGAATGATTTCAACGTTGTGCAAGGTTCTGCAACCCTTTGAACTTGCCACACGTGAACTCAGTTCAGACACTTCCAGCCTGAGTCAGGTCATTCCCCTCATCAGGATTTTGCAGAAGAAGCTGGAGACATTGAAGGAGGAGCTAAAACAGAGCGATTCCGGTAGGCATGTGGGATTTGTGGATGGAGCCCTTAATTCGCTTAACCAGGATTCACATGTGGTCAATCTGTTGAAATCAGAGCACTACATTTTGGCCACCGTGCTCGATCCTAGATTTAAAACCTACGTTGTATCTCTCTTTCCGGCAGACACAAGTCTGCAGAGGTTCAAAGACCTGCTGGTGAGAAAATTGTCAAGTCAAGCGGAACGTGACCCGTCAACAGCTCCTCCTTCACATTCTCCTGCAACTGGGGCTGCGAGGAAAAGGCTAAGAATTCCGAGCCCACTCCCTGGCGGTGATGCAGGGAAGTCTGGAGCGAGTGCTGACATCTGGTCCGGACTAAAGGACCTGCCAACGATTACTGACATGTTGTCTACTGTCACTGCATATGATTCTGTCACCATTGAAAGAATGGTGGAGGATTATATGAGTGACCGCATCCAAGTAGGCACGTCAGACAGTCCGTACGTATACTGGCAGGAAAAAGAGGCAATTTGGAGGCCCTTGCACAAACTGGCTTTATTTTACCTAAGTTGCCCCCCCTCCAATGTGTACTCCGAAAGAGTGTTTAATGCAGCCGCTCACCTTGTCAGCAATCGGCGTACGAGGTTACTTCCAGAAAATGGGGAGAAGATGATGTTCATAAAAATGAATTATAATCAATTCCTCCGTGGAGACATTCACCAGCAATTGCCTCCAGAAAGTACACAGGGACCTGAGATGGTGGATTCCAGTGGGGACGAATTAATAATCTGTGAGGAGGGGGATGTACACAGTGAAAGGGGTGAGGAATCGGACGATGAGGAGGATGTGGACATCTTGCCTCTGTAGAGCCAGTTTGTGCAAGGAGAGATTGATTGCTTCTTTTTTGGTGTGGGCCCAAACCAACCAGTCATTTCAGTCACAGTCGTGTGGCAGACCCTGTCGCTGAAATTATGGGTTCGTTAAAGTGTGCATGTCCTGTTTATACAACATAAGGGTGGGTGGGAGGGCCCAAGGACAATTCCATCTTGCACCTCTTTTTTCTTTCATTTTTCTTTGCATCATGTGCTGTTTGGGGACCATTTTTTTGAAGTGCCATCCTGCCTGACACTGCAGTGCCACTCCTAGATGGGCCAGGTGTTTGTGTCGGCCACTTGTGTCGCTTAGCTTAGCCATCCAGCGACCTTGGTGCACCTCTTTTTTTCTTTGCATCATGTGCTGTTTGGGGACTATTTTTTAAATCTGCCATCCTATCTGACACTGCAGTGCCACTCCTAGATGGGCCAGGTGTTTGTGTCAGCCACTTGGGTCGCTTAGCTTAGTCACACAGCTACCTCATTGCGCCTCTTTTTTTCTTTGCATCATGTGCTGTTTGGGGACTATTTTTTTGAAGTGCCTTCCTGTCTGACACTGCAGTGCCACTCCTAGATGGGCCAGGTGTTTGTGTCGGCCACTTGGGTCGCTTAGCTTAGCCATCCAGCGACCTTGGTGCACCTCTTTTTTTCTTTGCATTATGTGCTGTTTGGGGACTATTTTTTAAATCTGCCATCCTGTCTGACACTGCAGTGCCACTCCTAGATGGGCCAGGTGTTTGTGTCAGCCACTTGGGTCGCTTAGCTTAGTCACACAGCTACCTCATTGCACCTCTTTTTTTCTTTGCATCATGTGCTGTTTGGGGACCATTTTTTTGAAGTGCCATCCTGCCTGACACTGCAGTGCCACTCCTAGATGGGCTAGGTGTTTGTGTCGGCCACTTGTGTCGCTTAGCTTAGCCATCCAGCAACCTTGGTGCACCTCTTTTTTTCTTTGCATCATGTGCTGTTTGGGGACTATTTTTTAAATCTGCCATCCTGTCTGACACTGCAGTGCCACTCCTAGATGGGCCAGGTGTTTGTGTCAGCCACTTGGGTCGCTTAGCTTAGTCACACAGCTACCTCATTGCGCCTCTTTTTTTCTTTGCATCATGTGCTGTTTGGGGACTATTTTTTTGAAGTGCCATCCTGTCTGACACTGCAGTGCCACTCCTAGATGGGCCAGGTGTTTGTGTCGGCCACTTGGGTCGCTTAGCTTAGTCACATAGCTGCCTCATTGCGCCTCTTTTTTTCTTTGCATCATGTGCTGTTTGGGGACAATTTTTTTGAAGTGCCATCCTGCCTAACACTGCAGTGCCACTCCTAGATGGGCCAGGTGTTTGTGTTGGCCACTTGTGTTGCTTAGCTTAGCCATCTAGCGACCTTAGTGCACCTCTTTTTTTCTTTGCATCATGTGCTGTTTGGGGACTATTTTTTTGAAGTGCCATCCTGTCTGACACTGCAGTGCCACTCCTAGATGAGCCAGGTGTTTGTGTCGGCCACTTGGGTCGCTTAGCTTAGTCAGACAGCGACCTCGGTGCAAATTGTAGGACTAAAAATAATATTGTGAGGTGTGAGGTGTTCAGAATAGACTGAAAATGAGTGGAAATTATGGTTATTGAGGTTAATAATACTATGGGATCAAAATGACCCCCAAATTCTATGATTTAAGCTGTTTTTGAGGGTTTTTTGTAAAAAAACACCCGAATCCGACAACAAAATTTCAGGGAGGTTTTGCCAAAACGCGCCCGAATCCAAAACACGGCCTCGGAACCGAATCCAAAACCAAAACACAAAACCCGAAAAATTTCCGGTGCACATCACTACTTTTACCACAGTCTCCAGAGTGCTGCCTCTTCTTTGATACATTATATATATATATATATATATATATATAGATCAAAAAATGAGGCGGCACTCAGAGATTTGTTGAAAAGCAAACAGGTGTGTATGCAAATCATCACATCACATCAACGTTTCGGGGAACAAATCCCCTTCATCCTGATGAAGGGGATTTGTTCCCCGAAACGTTGATGTGATGTGATGATTTGAATACACACCTGTTTGCTTTTCAACAAATCTCTGAGTGCCGCCTCATTTTTTGATCTACATATGGGGGTTGCCAAACCCAGATTGAGGGCACCAGAGTAAGCAAACCCTAGGGGGCATCCGGTGTTACGCTGTATGGACATATACTGTATGTATATATATATATATATATATATATATATATATAGAGAGAGAATTTTAGAAAAAGAAATACAATTTTTTTTTGTAAAGAAATACAACTTTAAAAGTTATATGAAAGATAAGCACATAGTTACTTTTGTAAAAAGAGATATTTAAATATCTATTTCTCTAATGAACATGTGCTAAATTTAATTTATATTATACTATATTTTATAAAATATGGTCTGATGGCCGAATATGTTATTATTTACATGTTGTATTAAATTAATGTATTGGAAGTTGATTTTAATGTAAGTAATTTGGTTATTTAGGATCACTGATCTTTGTGATTTCATTGCAATACACCAATTAGAGTTTTTAGAGTTTTTTGTCAACAGAGAGAAAATGTGTTACTAATCTAGGTATGTAAATATATATATTATGTGGAACCCTATGAGTTTAGACCCAGTAGCAACCCCATTGGGTATAACGATACACAATAGTTTTTCTATTGTAGGGCATTTTTTGATGCCATTATTCTCAACTTGTTTGGATACGTATGTGTAATCATTTTATATACCTCATTAAAATAATTTAATATATATGATCTTTAAGAGATTCTTAATTCCAGATATAGGTCTTATGCAGCAGACCAATCTAAGGAACTAAAGTCTTCATACACACTTGGAAGCCTACATTGGTATGTGACCCCCTAAACAGTAATGAGTAGTTAATAATTAATTCCAACCATAATGCTTAATTTCACCCCTTTTTTATCACCCCTTAAGAAAGTTTGTACCCCAGATGAAGTCGCTAAGATAAAACGCGTAAGTTCACAAAGCAACATTCATTATGTCTATGTGTATTTTATCTCCACCCTGAGCTCACACCTTTGCTAAGGTGAGGGTGGTAGTGATTCCATCTTTGTACCTAGACATGTATATGAATTATTGGTGTTTGTAAAAGATTATGTCTTTTTAAACAAATAAGTAAATAATTGTGGGTTTTTTTTAAAGTAAAAATATGTATGTCTGATTTCTTTTATTTGGGTGATTTTTGGTGAGAGGGTCTATTACAGGGGAGCTGTTTATCAACCCTCTGAACAAATCCTTGATGGCCTGAAAATCGACCGGCCGATTAAGACAACACTAAAACGGAATCTACAGTTGTGTATATACTAACGCACAGAGATATTGTTGTTATTTGTATTATCATCCTAGGTTCCTACTAGCAGGGGTTTCATCTCTAGTGCTGCTTATAGTTCAGCGCATTTTAACAGTATATCTGTAACTATTTATTGTCCTTTACTGTTAGTTACTCTTATTGCTACTGATATGCCGTATTTTAAAAATAAAATGGATAGATCCCAAAATGTAAGGATATTTTTTCTGATGAAGCTCCAGTCTGTGACAAAATAGGAGAGGATGAAGAGTATTACTCATATCTTAATACAATTGAGAAAGTAGCAGTTAAAGAATTAAGGGGTTGGCACGAGGTTGTTACATTGGAAAAATATATTGAGATTGGGAGGGTACCCAGAGGTCTTAGGATCATAAAAGCATGGGGGTCAAAGCGAACTTTAAAAAAAAAATTGGAATGCTATTCCAAATGATTGCTCCATTAAACTAATGAGTTCATTGGTAACAGAACGTAATAAAGAACTAACAAAGTTGGAGGAGGAATTAGAGAGATTGGAGTCCCTTATTGTAAAATTTGCCTCAGATGAGGAGTTTGAGAGAGATGTACGAAATCTCCAAAATAAACTTAACAATGTGGAGGAGGAGATCATCTCGAAAAAAACAAAAGAAGTTCATAAGAGATAAGGAAGATTATCTAAATCATGGGTCTTCAACCTGTGGCCCTCCAGCTGCTGTGAAACTACATGTCCCAGCATGCCCTGCCACAGTTTTGCTATTAAGGTATGCTAAAACTGAGGCAGGGCATGTTGGGATGTGTAGTTCCACAGCAGCTGGAGGGCCGCAGGTTGAAGACCCATGATCTAAATGGTCGCATACATAACTGGTCTAACACAGACTCTCACAGGAATAACAATGGCTATGAGAATAGACGAGAGTATGACCGAGATCAAATGGGAAAGCCCACTAATTATGAAAACTGGGGTAGATCATCCTGGCAACAGGTTAATTACCAACGAAGGAGGAATTTCCCTCATTCACCCTACGCCCAAAGGTATTGGAGACGAGCTCCATCCTATCAGGGTAGGAACAGAAGTAGAATCAATTCTTATAGAGAACAAAATCAACATAGAGTACAGAATAGGTACCATGCATTAAGATCCCCCTCACCTCACTCATCCCGTAGAAATCATTTTTTAGGGGAGACAAGCAAAATCAGTTCACCACATGGTATGAAAAGAGGCCTACAAGGCGACAAGAAAAGAGAGGAGGAGGGAGGAAACTCCCCCAAGAAAAAAAGATCGCTGTCCCATCTATTGGACAATCAAAGACAAACATCATTAACCTTGCAAATAGAGAGCTTATCGATCCACAGGTCTCGATTTTAAATAAGGGCCTTAAATTCGCCCCGGACCAAAATGTTAATAAATTTGATCTATTTATAGATCTTAACACATACATTAGAAATCTAACAGTACAACAGCATTTTTTGAAAAACCCCACTTCTAATGTGGAGGGTGACATTAAAAAGAAACCCATTGTTGCCCCCCCTCTAAATTTTACCCTGTAGAATCAAGAGGGAACCACATAGATATGTTCTTTGAGGGGGTAAAAGACGATTTCAAGAAAATCAAGTGTTCGAAAAATAAATATATCTCAAATCTTAATGTTCATTAGAAAAAAGCACTGGATAGCCTTAAAAATATGATAGGCTTATCATAAGAAATGCGGATAAAGGTGGAGCAGTTGTTGTCCAAAAAAGGGAAGATTATTGGTGTGAGGCCAATAAAATCCTTAATGACCCCGCCACTTATACTAAACTCAGCAATGATCTAACCGCTGTTTTTCAAGAGGAACTCAGAACTTTACTGTATGATTCTAAATGAGAGGGCATCATTTGTGATTTAGAATATAGCTATCTATATGCAAAAAACCCTGTAATTCCCATTTTTTTATCACCTCCCCAAGGTGCATAAAAATAAGACATGTCCAACTGGTAGACTTATCATAGTGGGTATCGATTCCCCGACTGCAAATCTGTCCCACTATATTGATCTGAAATTACAACCATATGTGTTGAAACAACGCTCACACTTACAGGATTCTTCCAGCCTACTGGTGGAACTGCAGGATCTGATATGGTCTCTGGAGGAGAAATGGCTCACCATAGATGTGCAAGCGCTCTACTCATCCATACCACATAGGGATGGATTGAGTGCGGTGCAGAAAGTATTGTCATCAGATCCTGACATGTCCACATCTGAGGCTTCTTTTATTATCAGTGGCATCCAATTTATCCTACAGCACAATTACTTTAAGTTTGACAACACTTTCTTCCTCCAGCAGCAGGGGACAGTGATGGGGACCAATTTGCCCCATCGTATGCTAACCTGCTGATGGGGGAATGGGAGAATAGATATGTATTTGGTTCCCCACAGAGGATGGAACACATAGAGTTTTACCATCGATATATCCACGATCTGATATTGATCTGGAGAGGTGATGAACTGAGCATCAATCAATTTATGGAATATATCCATGGGAATACTTTTAATCTTAAATTTACATTCAAGATGCACCCCTCTAGTACAAAATATTTAGACCTGAAATTTGAGAGCCAAATTATGAAAAAGATCAAGGCTACCACTTATTTTAAAGAAGTGGACGCAAATAGCTACATACCATCTAATAGCTGCCACTATCCTATATAGATAAATAGCGTACCCTATTCCCAGTTTGTAAGACTATGAAAAAACTGCAGTACCATGGAGGATTTCCTTAGTCAATCAGTAGTTCTTAGAGACCGGTTCTTGGAAAGAGGTTATAGGTTGGAGAAGATAGAGGAAGCCATTATCAAAGCCTCCAACCGTAATAGGGAAGATTTACTAAAAAAAACAACTTCCACTCCATCATTAAAAAAATTCCAATCTAGACCATTTATCTCACAATACAATATAGATAATTTTTTGGTTCGCAAGATCCTTGAATGACACTGGAATATTCTGTTAAGAGACCCAATATTGGGACCCAGTCTACCACCCAAGCTGCTTCTAGTATTCAGGAAAGCAAAAAACCTGAAAAGTATTTTGGCTCCGAGTCAACCGAGACCGCTCGAGTTAGAAAAGACACCCAATAATCTATTCTTTTTTTTTTTTACGTAATCATTTTATTGTCAACGCATCACTTCATAGTACAAAAGTGTCAGGTTCAGTAATATAAAGATATATATACATGCAGATATTAACACCAGGTCTTCATTGTATTATCACAAGTAGTGTTGAACAGAGGCATGTACACATCATAACTTAATTGAGTATCTTTTAGTGTAAATAGGTTATAAGCGATAGAACCCCTGAATAAAAATAAGAATAAAATTAGAAAGATTCGTGGAAAAGAGAACAATTCCCTGCTAGCCTCCATACCATGGGGTTATGAGGGGGCCGGGACCATGCAGCGCCACTAGCCGTCAATTTGCTATTGCTATGGGAGGGTCACCAACTGCCAATCTAGTCTCATACCATAGTGTTTCTTTCAATGAATTTTTTATTCTAATTTGAAAATCAGTAGGGAGGGTGGCGATATAGCTTTCCCAAGACTCAAAGAATTGCCCCACTAATTTATCTTTTTGTATAGTGGTTTCTATCCAGTGCATTTGAAATAGGTGGTGCAACTTTCCTTTGAATAGAGGTAAGGTAGGCGGATCTTTAAGGATCCAGGCCTGTAGGATGGCCTTTCTCGCAGCCGCACTTATCGCCAGAAGTAGCCGTTTGCATCCCTTTGTGACTCTCTGCCCTGACGGAAGAATTCCAAAAATTGCCCATTCCGCTGTAAAGGGAATAAAATTAATCAGCTCTGCCATGGCATATTGCCGTACTTGCAGCCAGAAATGGCGGATAATCGGGCATGTCCAAAAGCAGTGCATGAGATCGGACTCGGGTGTATGGCATTTGAGACACCTATCCGAATCAGTCATGCCTGCCAAATATTGCTTATATGGGGAGAAAAAAGTTCTATGGGTGATATTATAGAACATTTCTTGATACTGTGCCGAGGGTAATAGTTTGCATGATTGAAGCAGGCTGTTTAAAATTATTTCACATGTAAGCCTAGGGAAATCAGATATCCATTTCTGCATCCCATATTGTGATGCAGAATGGTCGAGTAGAGTAGTAAGTTTTCTATAATGTATTGACATAGCTCGTTTCGTGTCAGGCACAGTCAATAGCATAGTATCTAAATCATTAGTAAAATCCGCCTCCGAAAGAGATTTGATCACTGAGCTAGCGTAATGTTGCATCTCAAAATATGCTAACGGGAAATCAGAGATAAATGGGTAAATTTCCCTCGCCTCTGTAAATGTCAATGGCTTCCTTCTACCCTCATCAATTATGTGACGTATGTTTTTCAGGCCCTCTTTGTTGAACATCGTGAATGGAGAGACCGCCTCCCCATGTTGGAACTCCGGATTGCCCAGGAACGTCAGGAACAAGGACTTGTGCCCACCTAAATTCCTAGCGCGTCTAAGAATATGCCATAATTTATATATCGTCCATAGAAGTGGGTTATCTTTCAATTCCTGGTCGAATTCCGCTTCCACCCCGTGAAGGAAAGATATTAGGTTTCTGGACCCCACAAATTGTGCCTCCAGCTGTGTATTAGCATAAGTGTTACTATTATGTAACCAGTCTTTTAAAAATCTCAATAAAGAAGCATGGTTATATTTCTGGATGTTTGGAAAATTAATGCCCCCGTTAGCTTTAGGTTGCTGTAATTTGTGCATTGCAATGCGCGGTCTTTTACCCTTCCATATGAATTGTCGGAACAGTGTAGTTATGTATGCTACGTCAGATCTACTAAGCAGTACAGGGAGGGATTGCAGGATGTACAGCAGTTTGGGGAATGTGCACATTTTAATTAAATTGGCTCTTCCTAAGTATGAGAGCAGCAGGTTTTTCCAAGCCTCCAACTCCTTTGCTATGTTGTCGATCGCCGCTTTAACATTTAGCCGATACAAATCCGCTGGGTATTTAGGGAGTTTGATTCCCAAGTATGTGATATATGTGGGGGCCCATTTAATGGGTAATTGGCGGCCCCATCCTGGACTTTTTATTCCAGTTTTTAAACATAAACCCACTGATTTGTTAAGGTTAACTTGAAAGCCCGATATTTTACCGAAATCATCTAATAATCTCAATGTATCCCTTAAGGACTCCTTAGGGTTCCCCATATATAATAGGACATCATCCGCAAAAGCCGATAATTTTATCTCCATGTTTCCAATGGGAATACCCTTATAAACCTTTGAGTCTTGGATAACTCGAAATAGGGGATCTATAGATAGATTAAAAAGAAGAGGGGACAGTGGGCAGCCCTGCCTAGTGCCCCTTTGCATGGTTATTTGATTTCCTCGTTTGCCATTAACCAGTAACGAGGTTTTCGGGGCAGTATATAGATATTTTATGAGGTTTACAAATCGGTCGCTGAAGCCCCTACACTCCAACACATTAAATAAATGATGCCACGCCACAGTGTCGAAAGCTTTGTGTGTGTCTAGGCTTAAGAGAATATGTTCTGATAGGGGTGAGTTCCTGGACGCAATTGTGGCCGCTATGGCTGTTCGGATGGCTTTAACCGATTGGCGGTCCCGGACAAAACCATATTGATGTTCCGTCAATAAGTCAGGGAGAATCAATTGTAACCTATTGGCCATTATTTTCGTAAAGATCTTAAAATCAGAGTTTAATAGAGTAATGGGTCTATATGAGTCAGCAGACATTAAGTCCCTATCCGGTTTGGGGATCAGTGTCGTGTATGCTTGTGAAAAGGAAGAGTAGCTTGGGTGCTCCCTGTAGATGTTATTAAATAATTCTAGTAACGTCGGTGTTAGTTCCCTTTGTAACAATTTATAGTATGCCCCTGTGAATCCATCGGGTCCCGGCGACTTGTGTGGCTGTAGAGAGGCAATGACCTCCCGTATTTCTTCTTCCCTGATGTCCCCGTCAAGTGCCTCCCGTTGGTCGGCACTCAGATGAGGTAGGTTCGCCATAGATAGGAATTTCCTCTGTAACTCCTCATGTGGCGATATGGGGCTATAAAGGGCAGTGTAATAATCACTTAAATGTGTTAAAATGTCAGCTGTCGTTGTGTAAGTCTTGTTCTGGGAATCGTCTCTCAACGCTGCTATAAAGGAGCGTTGCCGTCTCGATTTAGACATAGTAGCCAGAAGTTTACCAGTTCTGTTGCCCCATTTATAATAATGGAATTTGGTGTAGTCTAAGCGTTGTTGAGCTTGAGCCGTCAAGAAGGCATCAAGTAATTTTTTATCCCTGACATATCTCTCCAGATGTTCCTCTGTGGGAATGGCTTTATAAATGTTGAAGCTATGTGACATAGCGTCGTGTAAAGTATGATATTGCCTTGAGCTGTCTTTCCGCGATTTTGCCACATAACCTATTATGTGCCCTCGTATTACCGCCTTTGACGCCTCCCAAAAGAGCACCGTGTCATCCCAATGTTCTATATTGTCATCTACAAAATTGTGCCATGAATGTAATAGAAATTTCTTAAAATCTTCTGAATTGGAAAGGTGATCTGGGAAACGCCAAAGGCGGTCCACGCCCCCCTGGGAGTCCACATATAACTCTAACCGTGCAATAGCATGGTCCGAGATAACGATATCGTCCAATGTCGCACTTTTCACCTGGTCCAGTAGATGATTGGCCAGCAATATGTAATCTATCCGGGACATAGTACCATGTACCCTAGATAGGTGACTATAAGACCTGTCCGTTTGATTTAGTAAACGCCCTGGGTCGCTCAATTCTAATAGTTCCTTCATTTCCTGTATAAATTGCCAACATGGGGAGGTCGGTCTGGCGACAGAAGATGACTTGTCTAGTGTGTGGTCATCAACCGCGTTAAAGTCGCCTCCAACTATTAAAGAGTAATTGGTTCTGCTGGCTAAGATCTGCGTAAGGTGACGTAAAAATTCCCCGGTTGCCACATTGGGTGCATATAAATTTACTAAGGTAAATTTTCTGCCCTCAATTTCCACATCAAGAATCAAATAGCGGCCTTCAGGGTCTGCTAGTGTGTGTAGAATCTTGTATCTCAAGTGTTTATGGAACAGGATTGCCACTCCTCTGGATTTTGAGGAGTGAGAAGCCTGTATGCATTCCGCTAACCAGGGGGCTCGTAAAGTAGATTCGTCACCAAGCCTCCAGTGAGTTTCCTGGAGGAAGGTGATAGTGGGTTTTTTCCGACGAAGGTGAATGAGTACTTTTTTTCTCTTAATCGGGGTGTTAAGTCCGTCCACGTTCCAAGATATTATAGAACAGTGGGCGGTCTCCCGGCCCGCTGATGTGCATCTATTATCATCCGCCATCATTGGTGGTAAAGAGCTGAAGGAGGTGCCCCGATGTATCCCAAACATTCCCAATTGGTAGCAATTGTCCCCCATCGAGGAGTAGAACAGCATGGGTCCTAAAATTTCTGGCGCTTAGGTCCCGGCCCCCTCCCCCCGCTGCACAACCCCAGGAGGCTGCTGAGGAGACAGAACAGGCCATCACATTCAATAAATTCAGGTGAAGTAATGCATTTCCATTTTTTATAACTATAACTAAACGTGGGTCGTCTAATTGACCCATGTCAACAAACTGAGGATTCCCGACCGTAATGGAGGGAATGCTCCGTTTTTTAAACAAAAACAGTACAAACAGCAAACATTGTAATGCAGGTGTAGAAAACCCACTAAACATCCTTAATGAAGAACAAAGAAAATCAAGAAAGAAAAATCTTAACCTTCAGTCAGGGTCTAGGTAAATAATACAGTCTTGGGTAAGACCTAATATATGGGGGAAGTATGTCTGGCCCTCCACCCCCCCAGAGCCCCCCTATTCATTGGCTCGGTGGCATAGAAATGGGCGAAAATTGTAGGGGTAGGGCTATCGAGAGGGTTCAGGCCAGGCGCCCCCTCTCCGATAAAATATTATAGTTAGAGGCCATATTTGTGTGACTTATTTATTCTCGTGAACTGGCATTAGAGCGGGCAGGCGAAGGAGGGCCATGTCTAAGGAAATGGGACTTCGCCTGTTGGGGGTCATTGAAAAGCTGAGTACGTCCATTTTCCGTTACTTTCAATTTGGCTGGATATAGTAAAGCGAATCTTATCTTTTTGTCCACCAAAAACCTACAGACCTCCGAAAATGCCTTACGTTTCTGTGATACCAAGGCTGAAAAGTCTTGGAACACCAGGATTTTGTGGCCCCCCACTCGCAGCTCTGGGGCAGTACGGTAAGCATGCAGTACTTTTTCTTTGTCTCTGTAGTCTAAGAATTTAGCAATAGTGGGCCTAGATTGATTGCCCCTATCCCTGCGGACTGCGCCTAACCTATGCGCCCTTTCCACCGGCATTGGCAGGTCAGATTCTAGCAGACCCAGAGCAGACGGGATAAGTTTACCAACGTAATCCTGCAATTGTGTGTCATTCACCTCTTCAGGGATGCCGATAAAACGTAAATTACATCTCTATTCCTGTTTTCCAGGTCATCTAGTTTCTCGACCATGGTGTGTATAGTTTGAGTTTTAATTGCTAGTTCTTGTTGTAAGGCGTGAACTGAGTCTTCAGCATCGCTTGTTCGTTGTTCTAAAGTGTCTATTCTAGCAGTATTTGATTCTATCTTTGCTAGCGATGTGTCTAGTCGCGCATGCAAATCTTCAAATTTTTTATCAATGAGGGGCATTAACATGTTAATTACTTCTTTGGCGTTATCCGCTGGTGACGGAATTGCCATATTGACAGGATGTGTGTCCTCAATTCCTCCTGATAATGGAGAAGGAGGCGAAGATGATTGAGACGCATTTGTTTTCTGGTTGGTTTGGCGTTTGTAGCCTGATTTAGCCGCGGAACTAGGCATGTCTGCGGATGAATTTTGGTTTTTAGCCAAATACTTGTCCATACCACGGTGTACCAGCACTAATAACAAAGCAGATGTGACCAATAATAGCCGCGATGGTATAATGACCGCTATAAAGCAAATACAAGTCTTACTGAAATGTGTATGTTAGACCCTGAGAGTGAAACATTGACTACATATTCTCACGAGGTGGGTAACTTGTGCTTAGAAAAGTACCTGATAAATATACAAAACCGGAGGCTAAAAGACCATCGGTCTCACCTGCCTCGGGAGCCGTGTACAAGCAAATGAGTGGTAAATAAGAAACGTAACAGTTGCCACTCACAAAATAAATATCATATCTCTGTCACGAAATTCAATAGTGTATGCAAAGATCATAGCATTTTGTGGTAAGAAGGGAAAGGGAGAGAAAAACAAAAAAAACAAAACACCAAAAAAAAAAAAAAATCAATAATTAAATGAATAAATCAGATAAGAATAAAAATTAAATTCAAATTCAAATCCGCAGCAGAGTTAGGTGTAGTGGAACCTCATTGCGGAACATATAACAAACAGTTATGGTGAAATGAAGGCTGCAGCCTGCAAGTTAGATTTTTAAAATAGAATTATTTTCAATGCAACCACAAGGTGTCACTATAGGCACATGTAAAACTTTCCCAGCCTCGAGGGTAAGCTGAGAAACATGCACTAGACGTGAAGGAGAGTAAGGGGACAAGGGGACAGGGGGACAAGGGGAATCGCAAAGGTTAACTTCAATTAAAGAACCTCCCCAGCATATGGAATAGTTCACTTTGGCAGGTGTAAGAGGGAGTTTCCGCCAGTCCATAAACCGTTCACAAGTCGGCCCAGAGCAGTTCACCTATTGTTCTGTGAGTGCCACACTTGTAGTGGCAGATAGCCGGTCATAGCCCACGTTCCGCTGTCCTGGAGCTATTTGCAGAGCAAAGGAAGAAGGGGATAGCTAAAGGGATCATGGAGTAGGAAAGGAAGTCATGGGGGGGGAAGGGTATGGGAAACACACAAGGGGGGGGCGGATTCAAGCTTAGGAAGGGTGCAGGCAGTTATGGAGAGTGTTAATAAGAATAGAAGAGGGGGTGTACAAACAAAATTAGTACCTTGGAGGGTAGGAGAAATAGTAGGCTCTGACCCCGGAGAGGCACTGCGGGGAACCCTGTGTTCCCGGTCCTGCGATCTCCGCCGCCGAGCCCCGATCCGAGCCCCGTCCACCGCGTTGCTGCTCCTGTGATCGGCCGTGCAGCTGACAGGGAGTCTGTATTAAAGGTTTGGGGCTGGGAGCATGGAGAGGTAAAAAACTCGGACGATGAATAAATGCTGCAGGGATCCGTATATGGGCTCAGTGAGCGGTCGGGCACTGCCGGCACTCGTGTGTAGACGCCGTGAGGTCTCCACAGGTCCCGCAGACGTGTATCGTCACGCACACTACAGTTGTCTTAGGGAATTGCCAGGTTGCTTCTTGCCGTTATGATCCACGGAGGAGCGTTGCAGGGGGTCCGTGTATGGGCGCTTGCACTGCCCCGCGTGTTCAGGTGCTATGAGGTCTCCTCAGGTCCCAGCGGCGTTTGGCAAGTGTGACAGGGATTAATCAGCCGGCGGCCACACAATCCCCGCACGGAGACCCGCAGGCATAGCAGCATGCGCCCGCACTGTGAGAGATGAGCTCACCCGTCCGGCGCGTTCGAGCCGCTTGGTCAGAGGAAGTCCCTTGGTCAGGGGCCGTAAGATGAGAGGGCTCCGGTGTTCTGTAGAGCGAGGGCCGCACGGTATCGGGCGCCGAATCAGGGAGCTGCAGCAGAGCGGGCGCCGTACCGGGGAGTCTGAGTCCGCAGAAGACTGTAGGCAGCCCGCACCCCGTCCCAGCAGTCCGCAGCTGGGGTCACAGGATAGGGCCGACGTTTGTCCAAGCAGGCACAACCCCGCAGTGGTAGTGATTTTTGCAGCCCCACACCGATGGGAGCAAACACAGGGTCCAGGGGCGACGAGCTGCAAGTGTATGGCACCAGTTCCCCTCCAGCAGCAGCAGCTCACAGTGAGGGTTATGAGCAGAGACCCATTCGCGCCAACGCCATGCTGGCGGTCATGCTGACCATCACATCTGATGGCCTGACTCCGGGGTAATCCACCACCTCTCTCCACAATATCGGTATCCCTGCAGTCAGGAAAGTCTCAGCAGCAAGAGGGTGCAGTTTTTATGGAGGTTAGATCCACCAAAAAGGAGGATTCAGAGGGATTCTCTCTGTAGTGTGGAGGAGCTGTAGTAAAAAGCGGCCATGCTAGTTGGCCACGCCCCCGGAAGTCCCAATAATCTATTCTTAACGAAACAGAAGGGATGGTTTTCGTGCAACAGGTGTATCTATTGCAAACATATGGAAAAACAACAGTTTAAATTTAGACAGGAAAATGAGTTTGAATATACCCTGAAAAAATTAGTGAACTGCAATTCCAATTACGTCATTTATAGGATAACGTGTGGTTGGCAATCAGTATATATGGGAAAAACAAAAAGGTGTATAGAATTAAGGATCCAGGAACATCTCCGAAATGTCAAACATAAACTGAAAATACACAGTTTACCGCTCATTTCACAGAATGTCATGAAGGTGATATTAGGACCCTCAAATTTACTATACTAGAACAGGTCGATCTCAATCCTAGAGGAGGCAATAGAGATTTATTCCTTTCAAGGAGAGAATACTATTGGATCTACTCGTTGGATGCGCTCTCCCCAAAGGGACTCAATGAAAATATAGATATAGTCTTGTTTCTTTAATTGGAGTTTAGAATAGTGAACATGAGCATACATTGGGAACTTTTCATTTATATTTATGAGTACTTTTGTTCCACTGATGCAGAATGGGCAGACTATATTGATCTGTGTTGGGAATATTTTTATGAAAATATATGTACATCATATTTGTCCATATTTATATATAATGGAAACGTGCACATCTAAAAGTGAATGTATATGTATATCAATTTAAGTGTTATGAAGGACATGTAAAGGTGTGAGGAAATTAGAGTGGACATCTACAGTAGCTCCAGTGATTATTCACTTGAATATGCACACTACATCACTTTATTATGGAGGCCAAATGCACATTAAGTAAAAGAGGTATTAGTAGGGAATTAGTATTTACACAATAAATTGATCTTTTATTGAATGTGATGCTAAATATACACCTATATATAGTACACTTATAAGTATTAATAAAATACACATATAATTAATCACCAATAGTTATTCCAATATAGTAAAAAGGGATAAATGTTCACAGAACACAAGTAATTTTCAATTGACACTAAAAAGGTCATTAGGACTTTATATGAGAAAATAGACTAATATATTTTAATATTATTACATCTAATTTGTCCATCTATTATTATTATATTAAACTCTAAAAGCAGAAAAACCAATTGTCCGTTATGGACATTTGTTTTGTGGTAAAGTGCTGCGGGGCGCTGATGAGAGCATCTTATTGGCTAGGGTGTTTCCAGATTGCGTTCCACGTGGGGATGGAAAGAGGGCGTTTGTGGGTGTGAACTGACCATTTTCTGGGAGTGTTTGGAAAAACGCAGGCATGTCCAAGCGTTTGAAGAGCAGGCGTCTGACGTCAATTCCGGGACCAAAAAGACTGAAGTGATCGCAGCGGCTGAGTAAGTCTAGAGCTACTCAGAAACTACAAAAAACTTTTTTGTGCCGTCGGCTGCAAAAGCGTTTGCACACTTGCATAGCGAAAATACACTCCCCCATGGGCGGCGACTATCTGATCGCAGCACAGCAAAAAGTTGCTAGCAAGCAATCAACTCGGAATGACCCCCTAAGTGGCCATAACAACCGCTTTGGATCTCCATCTCCAAAGTCTGTCCCGGGGAAGGGAAACAGCAGCACGTGTGCCTGCCACAGACAACACAATATTGTGAACAAAAAGTGCAAATTACGTGTACATAAACACAACCAAAAATGTGCTAAAAACATAGTGCTCAACAACATAAAAATACATTGCATGTGTCTGTGTAAACATGCAACATATATGTAAAATACATTAAAAACAAATGTGTCAGAGTTTCATGTAAATACAGTACATATTCATCAAAGACAAAAGCAAACTAAGTACAAAACTATATAGAAAAATATATATAGTAAATATATATATATATATATATATATATATATATATATATAGAGTAAAAGTTGAATCCGTTGTCATATATTAGCATACACACTCATAATCATGATGTCTCAATATATCTCTTCTCCATTACAAAATTTCTGTCAGCTGGCAAGCTTCAAAGTAGCAAAATTAAAACAACTTTGACAAATTTGTTTGTAACACTAACCAAAGGCAGTTAGACTGCATGACAAATTATGGAAATCCGAATCTGTTATACATATATGAGAATCAACAGATCTATGGCCCTCATTCCGAGTTGTTCGCTCGCTAGCCGCTTTTCGCAGCAGTGCACACGCTAAGCTGCCGCCCTCTGGGAGTGAATCTTAGCTTAGCAGAATTGCGAACTAAGTATTCGCAATATTGCGAAAAGATTTTTCTTTGCAGTTTCTGAGTAGCTCCAGACTTACTCTTCCAGTGCGATCAGTTCAGTGCTTGTCGTTCCTGGTTTGACGTCACAAACACACCCAGCGTTCGCCCAGACACTCCCCCGTTTCTCCAGCCACTCCCGCGTTTTTCCCAGAAACTGCAGCGTTTTTTCACACACTCCCATAAAACGGGCAGTTTCCGCCCAGAAACACCCACTTCCTGTCAATCACACTACGATCACCAGAACGAAGAAAAAACCTCGTAATGCCGTGAGTAAAATACCAAACTTCTTAGCAAATTTACTTGGCGCAGCCGCAGTGCGAACATTGCGCATGAGCAGTTAGCGGAAAATCGCACCGATGCGAAGGAAAAGAACGAGCGAACAACTCGGAATGAGGGCCTATATTTCAAAGTGCAACGTGAAGACCTATGAAAACATGCCATAAAAATATTCTAAAAATGTAGCTGCATGTAGTGCATGAAGCACATCTATAACAGCCATTCTTCTTTTTCTGAACCATAAACGGTGCCTTACAACGATTGGGGACATATTTAATATTTGTTTTAACCAATAGGTCTCTCAAATTCCTTCCCCTCTTATAACAGGGTATTAATTGTTTATAAGAGATTGAAGGCTGTGCAATCGATGTTTAGCGTCCTTAATAATCCATAAAATCCATGTAAATTATTGATGCTGGTGCAGGCACTTCTGAACGGTGTAACCACACTGTTAATATGAACTGCAAAAGAATGATGAAGGCGCACTCAGTGAATCATGATTAAAACAGATTTACTGAAAATAACAAGCTCACATACATCAAGGTAAGAAATAACCGGCTCATAGGATTCGACCCAGCTGTATCACGTATCACTCTCAGCGGTCCGATTCTCAGGTTGCCGGCATGTGGTAAATCTCAAGTCCGCGTCTTAGCTTGCAGGACCAGTGTTCACAGTTGAAGCAAACACGTCTTGGTTTAGGCCACGCCCAACGCGTTTCGTCACGATATGACTTCGTCAGGGGGTGTGGTCAGTGTCTCCAGCGATGTCTTATTTATGTCAGCGCTAATTGCTCTTAAGGTCTTCAGGTGTGACTCGTTAATACCAGTCTTCACCATATTTAGCAGCAAACCATCATACAAAAGTTTATACAGCTTGTCATTATTACAAATATATATTACTCTAAATAAACTTTATTTATAAAATTTAACAATTTTAAAAATATGTTAATAGGATTGCCATAAAAATATATGACTTAAGTAAAAATAAAAATGAAAACTGTCAATGCAGGAATGATTTTTCAGCATGCTTTTTAAAAACATGTTTTTTGGAGAGAGACAAGGAAATAGGGTGGATTATGACAACATATATTTTGTTCATAACCAATAATAATAATACATCATATAGTTATGACTTAATGGATATATATATGAAAAATTAGAATGAAATTATGATATAATTAATGTACCAAAAATATATAAAAATTAAGTTGATAATAAAATAGTTTTAGAGATGAAAACAGATAATAATACAGATAAAGGTGAACAGACCGACATTATAAATAAACAATGGCAGAACAATCCATTAGTTATAGTGTCATATGACACCTATTTTAGCTTATCATATATTGTTTATTATAATTAAATAAACATATATG
The DNA here is from genome assembly GCF_028390025.1 of Pseudophryne corroboree. NCBI lineage: Eukaryota > Metazoa > Chordata > Amphibia > Anura > Myobatrachidae > Pseudophryne > Pseudophryne corroboree. The sequence goes on from NC_086449.1 coordinate 470,854,615, forward strand.
TAGATTAATACTGGTGGTAGTATTAAATAGGGGCGTATCCACTAGTGGAGAAGCGGCCGCCAGGATACGATCAGACGGGCCGCCCACGCAACTGCCGGAAGAAGCGAGGGCAACCTAGAACGATCGCCTTACCTGTCGTTCACCCTCCCCCCGTGGTGACTCAAGCAGTCAACAACGCACCAACATTAAACAACCACAAACCCTTAAATGGCATAAGTTGCAGATAGATAATTGATTCATTTATACAAGGAATATTCATTCCACCATAAACCAGCTTATATATAGTGACCTATTTTTCGGGGAATAGTTTGGTTAGAGGATTACCATGATTTTAAAAAAGAGAAGAATTTAGACAGGGGGATAAATTACGATTATAATGACCAAAAACAAGAATCACTATTTTTAATTATTTTTATTATTATTTTTATTTTTATTGCCCGAAATTATTTTCAACAAGGAAAACAATAGATTTATATATTTTATATTATTGTTAGTGCAGAAATGGTGTAATGTCATATGTCTCGTTGAGACCCGATGGTACAAGGGTATTTAATTTATATATCCAGAAGGTCTCTCTTTTACTTAATAATTTTGAGATATCTCCCCCTCTTGTATCTACAACGACATGTTCAAGGGCTTTAAAAGTGAACTGAGCTAATGATGACTTACAACACACAGCCCAGTGTCTTGGGACACTGTGCGTAACAACTTTATTGACTATATTTCGGGTATGCTCTAGGATTCTTATTTTTAATTGGCGTTTAGTTTTCCCGATATATCTTGCCCCACACCCACATTCCAACATATATATAACATTAGTGGTTAAGCAATTGATATATCCCTTTATGTCCCATGATTCCTCTTTATTGTTGCTAAAGAACTTCTTTCTTTCTTTACTGGTATATTTGCAAACCTTGCATTTATTGCATGGGAAAAAACCATTTATATTGTCAAGCCAGGTTTTTTCTATGTTATTTTTAAGTTTAGATGGCGCTAATTTATTTTTTAAAGTGGATGCCCTTTTGAAGACTACTTGTGGAATTTCTGGAATTACTTTATTTAGTATGGGGTCAAGCTTCAAAATATCCCAATGTTTTTGTAAGATATTCTTAATTTCTCTACTTTTAGAGTTAAATCCTGTGGAGAATGGAACCAGATTAAAATAATTCTTATTCTTCTCTTTATAACTTAGGAGACATGATCTATCCATAGTTCTTACTTTATCTTGGCAATCTTTAATGAGTTTTTCTGGATATTGTTTTTCACGAAATCTATTGCTATATATTACTGATTGTTCATCATATTTATTCAAATCCGCACAATTGCGGCGAATTCTGATGAACTGGGATAGGGGTATATTATTAACCCATTTTTTAAGGTGGCAACTATTATAATGAATGTAATTATTACTATCCACTTTTTTGATATAAGTGTAAGTATCTATCTTGGACCCAGGTGTCCATTTGCTTGTGTCCAACACTAGGTCCAGAAACTCAATGCGTGAGATTTGGAAATTTGAAGTAAATCGCAGATTCCACTCATTATTATTCAATCCCTGTATAAATGAATCAAAGCTCTCTTTTCCACCTTGCCAGACTATTATTACGTCATCTATATAGCGTTTATACAGTTTAATATTCTCGTGAAAGGAATTATTACTGTAAATGTTTTCAGTCTCCCATTTACCTAAATAGAGGTTTGCAAAACTTGGTGCATAGGGGGTCCCCATCGCCACACCCCGTTGCTGTATATAAAATTGATCATTATATAAAAAGTAATTATTTTTTAATACAAAATCTATACAGTCTAAAAGGAAAGCCACTAAATCAGAACTCAAATTAACATCCATATCTAAATAGTGTTTTATAGCTTCTACACCATTTTTATGGGGAATACTGGTGTACAGTGATTCTACGTCCACTGTACACCAGTAATAATCCTCCTTCCAATCAAAGCTGTCTATAATTTGCAAAACCGCTGTAGAATCCTTTATAAAAGAATCAAGGTTGGATACATACTCCTTTATATATATATCAACAAATTCCGATAATCTGGCCGTTATTGAATCTGTCCCTGATATTATGGGGCGACCAGGGGGTCTATTTAACCTCTTGTGTATTTTTGGCAGCTGGTAAAATAATGCTATACGAGGATGAGGGTTAAATATATAAGCATATTCATTTTGATCTATACATTTTTTGGCTAAACCTTTATCAAGAAGAGTCTTAAGATTACCTATTATACCATCGCTAGGGTCGTTGCTCAAAATTTTATAAGTGGACTCATCACTCAAAATTCTTTCCGATTCATCCATATAATCTTTTTTATTAACGACCACTATACCTCCTCCTTTGTCAGCCATCTTTATGACTACTTGATGATTACTTTCTAGCGTTTTTATTGCGCTCCTTTCACCTTTATCAAGATTATCCCTACTTCTACTACTATCTTTACATAACTTTTTAAAATCCTTTTGTATTAAATTGGCAAAGGTCTCTATATGGCTACCCCGGGATTCAATGGGATAATATGTTGATTTAGGCTTAAGGCCCGTTGATTTAGATTCATTTATACTAGAAATAGGTGTACTTTTTGATTCATTTTTCAGAAAATGACGTTTTAAAGTTAGCAAACGTATGTATTTATTGGCATCAACAAATAATTCAAAACCTTTCGGTTCGACTGCAGGTGCAAATGTTAACCCTTTTGATAATAGTTTAATCTCATTAACCGTTAATTTATGATCAGATAGATTGAAAATACCAGAGGGGACTATTGATCCTCCCTTCTCATTTTGCTTGTTCTTAGATCCTCTCTGTCCTCTCTTCCCTCTTCTTGATTTTTTCTTTTTGTGCCAGGGCTGTTTTGTAGATCTCTGTTCAAAGGTTTCATTCTGTCCTTCCAATTTTGACCTCTCCGTAAAAAATTATTGTTACCTCTATTTGGTGTTTCTAAAACTTCAAATCTATTGGAAGTGTGAATGTGAGATTTTTCTGGTACATAGGACCGCTTTCTCCTCCTATTAAAAGGTACTTTCTGCCAATTATTACCTTTTGTATTATCATAATTGTATTCTCTATCTCTATAGGTTCTTACATTCCAATTTCTCACTCTATCATACCTGTAATCCTCCAAATCTCGTTTAAATTTTTTTACTTTCACTTCTATTAGTTCTTTTTCTGCCTTATCTATTTTGTTATCAATATCACATTTTAGATCTTTAAATTCTTTAAGACTTTTTACTGGCTCCATTTTTGTCTCTAATTCTCCTAATTCCTTATCTATATCATATATTTCCCTTTTCCTTTCATGGATAATAAGCTTAATCAATTCATTTGAACAATTATCTAAAATCTTATACCAACAATCAATGAACTCTTTTCTTTCATTTCCAAAGGTAGGCATTTTGTTAATACGTAGGCCTCTGGGAATTCTCTCTGATTCTATATAGTTCTCAAGTGTGGTAATTTCCCAGCTGATTCTCATTTCTTTCATTAACAGTTTTTCTGTTTGGTTACACAGAGAATCCAAATCACATTCAGTATCTGGTTGTCTCTTAGTACCCAAACATTCATTAAACCTTTTATGGCAGTCCTCAAACCGCCTAATTCTTTTTTCCATAATATAAAATGACCACAGTAAAGTGGCTTAAACCCAGACAATATAAGACAATATCACAAACATAGGACAAAACAGATAGCAACAAACCAATTGGTTATAGTAGTTTGCAAGAGATTGAAGGCTGTGCAATCGATGTTTAGCGTCCTTAATAATCCATAAAATCCATGTAAATTATTGATGCTGGTGCAGGCACTTCTGAACGGTGTAACCACACTGTTAATATGAACTGCAAAAGAATGATGAAGGCGCACTCAGTGAATCATGATTAAAACAGATTTACTGAAAATAACAAGCTCACATACATCAAGGTAAGAAATAACCGGCTCATAGGATTCGACCCAGCTGTATCACGTATCACGTATCACTCTCAGCGGTCCGATTCTCAGGTTGCCGGCATGTGGTAAATCTCAAGCCCGCGTCTTAGCTTGCAGGACCAGTGTTCACAGTTGAAGCAAATTCGCCGCAATTCGCCGCAATTGTGCGGATTTGAATAAATATGATGAACAATCAGTAATATATAGCAATAGATTTCGTGAAAAACAATATCCAGAAAAACTCATTAAAGATTGCCAAGATAAAGTAAGAACTATGGATAGATCATGTCTCCTAAGTTATAAAGAGAAGAATAAGAATTATTTTAATCTGGTTCCATTCTCCACAGGATTTAACTCTAAAAGTAGAGAAATTAAGAATATCTTACAAAAACATTGGGATATTTTGAAGCTTGACCCCATACTAAATAAAGTAATTCCAGAAATTCCACAAGTAGTCTTCAAAAGGGCATCCACTTTAAAAAATAAATTAGCGCCATCTAAACTTAAAAATAACATAGAAAAAACCTGGCTTGACAATATAAATGGTTTTTTCCCATGCAATAAATGCAAGGTTTGCAAATATACCAGTAAAGAAAGAAAGAAGTTCTTTAGCAACAATAAAGAGGAATCATGGGACATAAAGGGATATATCAATTGCTTAACCACTAATGTTATATATATGTTGGAATGTGGGTGTGGGGCAAGATATATCGGGAAAACTAAACGCCAATTAAAAATAAGAATCCTAGAGCATACCCGAAATATAGTCAATAAAGTTGTACGCACAGTGTCCCAAGACACTGGGCTGTGTGTTGTAAGTCATCATTAGCTCAGTTCACTTTTAAAGCCCTTGAACATGTCGTTGTAGATACAAGAGGGGGAGATATCTCAAAATTATTAAGTAAAAGAGAGACCTTCTGGATATATAAATTAAATACCCTTGTACCATCGGGTCTCAACGAGACATATGACATTACACCATTTCTGCACTAACAATAATATAAAATATATAAATCTATTGTTTTCCTTGTTGAAAATAATTTCGGGCAATAAAAATAAAAATAATAATAAAAATAATTAAAAATAGTGATTCTTGTTTTTGGTCATTATAATCGTAATTTATCCCCCTGTCTAAATTCTTCTCTTTTTTAAAATCATGGTAATCCTCTAACCAAACTATTCCCCGAAAAATAGGTCACTATATATAAGCTGGTTTATGGTGGAATGAATATTCCTTGTATAAATGAATCAATTATCTATCTGCAACTTATGCCATTTAAGGGTTTGTGGTTGTTTAATGTTGGTGCGTTGTTGACTGCTTGAGTCACCACGGGGGGAGGGTGAACGACAGGTAAGGCGATCGTTCTAGGTTGCCCTCGCTTCTTCCGGCAGTTGCGTGGGCGGCCCGTCTGATCGTATCCTGGCGGCCGCTTCTCCACTAGTGGATACGCCCCTATTTAATACTACCACCAGTATTAATCTACATATATGTTTATTTAATTATAATAAACAATATATGATAAGCTAAAATAGGTGTCATATGACACTATAACTAATGGATTGTTCTGCCATTGTTTATTTATAATGTCGGTCTGTTCACCTTTATCTGTATTATTATCTGTTTTCATCTCTAAAACTATTTTATTATCAACTTAATTTTTATATATTTTTGGTACATTAATTATATCATAATTTCATTCTAATTTTTCATATATATATCCATTAAGTCATAACTATATGATGTATTATTATTATTGGTTATGAACAAAATATATGTTGTCATAATCCACCCTATTTCCTTGTCTCTCTCCAAAAAACATGTTTTTAAAAAGCATGCTGAAAAATCATTCCTGCATTGACAGTTTTCATTTTTATTTTTACTTAAGTCATATATTTTTATGGCAATCCTATTAACATATTTTTAAAATTGTTAAATTTTATAAATAAAGTTTATTTAGAGTAATATATATTTGTAATAATGACAAGCTGTATAAACTTTTGTATGATGGTTTGCTGCTAAATATGGTGAAGACTGGTATTAACGAGTCACACCTGAAGACCTTAAGAGCAATTAGCGCTGACATAAATAAGACATCGCTGGAGACACTGACCACACCCCCTGACGAAGTCATATCGTGACGAAACGCGTTGGGCGTGGCCTAAACCAAGACGTGTTTGCTTCAACTGTGAACACTGGTCCTGCAAGCTAAGACGCGGACTTGAGATTTACCACATGCCGGCAACCTGAGAATCGGACCGCTGAGAGTGATACGTGATACAGCTGGGTCGAATCCTATGAGCCGGTTATTTCTTACCTTGATGTATGTGAGCTTGTTATTTTCAGTAAATCTGTTTTAATCATGATTCACTGAGTGCGCCTTCATCATTCTTTTGCAGTTCATATTAACAGTGTGGTTACACCGTTCAGAAGTGCCTGCACCAGCATCAATAATTTACATGGATTTTATGGATTATTAAGGACGCTAAACATCGATTGCACAGCCTTCAATCTCTTGCAAACTACTATAACCAATTGGTTTGTTGCTATCTGTTTTGTCCTATGTTTGTGATATTGTCTTATATTGTCTGGGTTTAAGCCACTTTACTGTGGTCATTTTATATTATGGAAAAAAGAATTAGGCGGTTTGAGGACTGCCATAAAAGGTTTAATGAATGTTTGGGTACTAAGAGACAACCAGATACTGAATGTGATTTGGATTCTCTGTGTAACCAAACAGAAAAACTGTTAATGAAAGAAATGAGAATCAGCTGGGAAATTACCACACTTGAGAACTATATAGAATCAGAGAGAATTCCCAGAGGCCTACGTATTAACAAAATGCCTACCTTTGGAAATGAAAGAAAAGAGTTCATTGATTGTTGGTATAAGATTTTAGATAATTGTTCAAATGAATTGATTAAGCTTACTATCCATGAAAGGAAAAGGGAAATATATGATATAGATAAGGAATTAGGAGAATTAGAGACAAAAATGGAGCCAGTAAAAAGTCTTAAAGAATTTAAAGATCTAAAATGTGATATTGATAACAAAATAGATAAGGCAGAAAAAGAACTAATAGAAGTGAAAGTAAAAAAATTTAAACGAGATTTGGAGGATTACAGGTATGATAGAGTGAGAAATTGGAATGTAAGAACCTATAGAGATAGAGAATACAATTATGATAATACAAAAGGTAATAATTGGCAGAAAGTACCTTTTAATAGGAGGAGAAAGCGGTCCTATGTACCAGAAAAATCTCACATTCACACTTCCAATAGATTTGAAGTTTTAGAAACACCAAATAGAGGTAACAATAATTTTTTACGGAGAGGTCAAAATTGGAAGGACAGAATGAAACCTTTGAACAGAGATCTACAAAACAGCCCTGGCACAAAAAGAAAAAAATCAAGAAGAGGGAAGAGAGGACAGAGAGGATCTAAGAACAAGCAACATGAGAAGGGAGGATCAATAGTCCCCTCTGGTATTTTCAATCTATCTGATCATAAATTAACGGTTAATGAGATTAAACTATTATCAAAAGGGTTAACATTTGCACCTGCAGTCGAACCGAAAGGTTTTGAATTATTTGTTGATGCCAATAAATACATACGTTTGCTAACTTTAAAACGTCATTTTCTGAAAAATGAATCAAAAGGTACACCTATTTCTAGTATAAATGAATCTAAATCAACGGGCCTTAAGCCTAAATCAACATATTATCCCATTGAATCCCGGGGTAGCCATATAGAGACCTTTGCCAATTTAATACAAAAGGATTTTAAAAAGTTATGTAAAGATAGTAGTAGAAGTAGGGATAATCTTGATAAAGGTGAAAGGAGCGCAATAAAAACGCTAGAAAGTAATCATCAAGTAGTCATAAAGATGGCTGACAAAGGAGGAGGTATAGTGGTCGTTAATAAAAAAGATTATATGGATGAATCGGAAAGAATTTTGAGTGATGAGTCCACTTATAAAATTTTGAGCAACGACCCTAGCGATGGTATAATAGGTAATCTTAAGACTCTTCTTGATAAAGGTTTAGCCAAAAAATGTATAGATCAAAATGAATATGCTTATATATTTAACCCTCATCCTCGTATAGCATTATTTTACCAGCTGCCAAAAATACACAAGAGGTTAAATAGACCCCCTGGTCGCCCCATAATATCAGGGACAGATTCAATAACGGCCAGATTATCGGAATTTGTTGATATATATATAAAGGAGTATGTATCCAACCTTGATTCTTTTATAAAGGATTCTACAGCGGTTTTGCAAATTATAGACAGCTTTGATTGGAAGGAGGATTATTACTGGTGTACAGTGGACGTAGAATCACTGTACACCAGTATTCCCCATAAAAATGGTGTAGAAGCTATAAAACACTATTTAGATATGGATGTTAATTTAAGTTCTGATTTAGTGGCTTTCCTTTTAGACTGTATAGATTTTGTATTAAAAAATAATTACTTTTTATATAATGATCAATTTTATATACAGCAACGGGGTGTGGCGATGGGGACCCCCTATGCACCAAGTTTTGCAAACCTCTATTTAGGTAAATGGGAGACTGAAAACATTTACAGTAATAATTCCTTTCACGAGAATATTAAACTGTATAAACGCTATATAGATGACGTAATAATAGTCTGGCAAGGTGGAAAAGAGAGCTTTGATTCATTTATACAGGGATTGAATAATAATGAGTGGAATCTGCGATTTACTTCAAATTTCCAAATCTCACGCATTGAGTTTCTGGACCTAGTGTTGGACACAAGCAAATGGACACCTGGGTCCAAGATAGATACTTACACTTATATCAAAAAAGTGGATAGTAATAATTACATTCATTATAATAGTTGCCACCTTAAAAAATGGGTTAATAATATACCCCTATCCCAGTTCATCAGAATTCGCCGCAATTGTGCGGATTTGAATAAATATGATGAACAATCAGTAATATATAGCAATAGATTTCGTGAAAAACAATATCCAGAAAAACTCATTAAAGATTGCCAAGATAAAGTAAGAACTATGGATAGATCATGTCTCCTAAGTTATAAAGAGAAGAATAAGAATTATTTTAATCTGGTTCCATTCTCCACAGGATTTAACTCTAAAAGTAGAGAAATTAAGAATATCTTACAAAAACATTGGGATATTTTGAAGCTTGACCCCATACTAAATAAAGTAATTCCAGAAATTCCACAAGTAGTCTTCAAAAGGGCATCCACTTTAAAAAATAAATTAGCGCCATCTAAACTTAAAAATAACATAGAAAAAACCTGGCTTGACAATATAAATGGTTTTTTCCCATGCAATAAATGCAAGGTTTGCAAATATACCAGTAAAGAAAGAAAGAAGTTCTTTAGCAACAATAAAGAGGAATCATGGGACATAAAGGGATATATCAATTGCTTAACCACTAATGTTATATATATGTTGGAATGTGGGTGTGGGGCAAGATATATCGGGAAAACTAAACGCCAATTAAAAATAAGAATCCTAGAGCATACCCGAAATATAGTCAATAAAGTTGTTACGCACAGTGTCCCAAGACACTGGGCTGTGTGTTGTAAGTCATCATTAGCTCAGTTCACTTTTAAAGCCCTTGAACATGTCGTTGTAGATACAAGAGGGGGAGATATCTCAAAATTATTAAGTAAAAGAGAGACCTTCTGGATATATAAATTAAATACCCTTGTACCATCGGGTCTCAACGAGACATATGACATTACACCATTTCTGCACTAACAATAATATAAAATATATAAATCTATTGTTTTCCTTGTTGAAAATAATTTCGGGCAATAAAAATAAAAATAATAATAAAAATAATTAAAAATAGTGATTCTTGTTTTTGGTCATTATAATCGTAATTTATCCCCCTGTCTAAATTCTTCTCTTTTTTAAAATCATGGTAATCCTCTAACCAAACTATTCCCCGAAAAATAGGTCACTATATATAAGCTGGTTTATGGTGGAATGAATATTCCTTGTATAAATGAATCAATTATCTATCTGCAACTTATGCCATTTAAGGGTTTGTGGTTGTTTAATGTTGGTGCGTTGTTGACTGCTTGAGTCACCACGGGGGGAGGGTGAACGACAGGTAAGGCGATCGTTCTAGGTTGCCCTCGCTTCTTCCGGCAGTTGCGTGGGCGGCCCGTCTGATCGTATCCTGGCGGCCGCTTCTCCACTAGTGGATACGCCCCTATTTAATACTACCACCAGTATTAATCTACATATATGTTTATTTAATTATAATAAACAATATATGATAAGCTAAAATAGGTGTCATATGACACTATAACTAATGGATTGTTCTGCCATTGTTTATTTATAATGTCGGTCTGTTCACCTTTATCTGTATTATTATCTGTTTTCATCTCTAAAACTATTTTATTATCAACTTAATTTTTATATATTTTTGGTACATTAATTATATCATAATTTCATTCTAATTTTTCATATATATATCCATTAAGTCATAACTATATGATGTATTATTATTATTGGTTATGAACAAAATATATGTTGTCATAATCCACCCTATTTCCTTGTCTCTCTCCAAAAAACATGTTTTTAAAAAGCATGCTGAAAAATCATTCCTGCATTGACAGTTTTCATTTTTATTTTTACTTAAGTCATATATTTTTATGGCAATCCTATTAACATATTTTTAAAATTGTTAAATTTTATAAATAAAGTTTATTTAGAGTAATATATATTTGTAATAATGACAAGCTGTATAAACTTTTGTATGATGGTTTGCTGCTAAATATGGTGAAGACTGGTATTAACGAGTCACACCTGAAGACCTTAAGAGCAATTAGCGCTGACATAAATAAGACATCGCTGGAGACACTGACCACACCCCCTGACGAAGTCATATCGTGACGAAACGCGTTGGGCGTGGCCTAAACCAAGACGTGTTTGCTTCAACTGTGAACACTGGTCCTGCAAGCTAAGACGCGGACTTGAGATTTACCACATGCCGGCAACCTGAGAATCGGACCGCTGAGAGTGATACGTGATACAGCTGGGTCGAATCCTATGAGCCGGTTATTTCTTACCTTGATGTATGTGAGCTTGTTATTTTCAGTAAATCTGTTTTAATCATGATTCACTGAGTGCGCCTTCATCATTCTTTTGCTATTAATTGTTTATGTTTAAATGCAGGTAATTCACTATCCCCTGTTACAATAGGCCACAATGCTTTAGTAGCTCGTGGTAGAACTTGACTGGCCAGGGTGAACTTAGACACCAATGGAATCTTTTCCTGTTTACTCTTAGAGGTTTTAATCAAAAGATTGTGTCTAGGGGTATTTAAAACCTTCTTCTTGGAATTCTCCGGAAGGGCTAATGGATATTCCCTGTTGGAAAATATATTAGTCACTTGATCAAAGGCTTATTTTAACAGTTCAATATCACTGGTGATTCTTGCGGCCCTTAGCATTTGTGATTCTGGTAATGCTCTTTTTAAGGAAGGTGGATGACAACTACTATGATGCAAAAGGGTGTTTCGATCAGTTTGCTTGTGAAAAAGTTCTGTTGAAATCATATTATTTTTAAGTTTGATTGTTACATCCAAGTAATTAATCTCTGTTTGACTATATTGGAATGTAAATTTTACTGGATGTTCTAGAGTATTAATATTGGTTATCAAACGCAGCAGCTCACTTTCTGACCCTGTCCAAATGAGGAAGAGGTCATTTATATATTTCGTATATTGCATGATACTCTTCGCTACATTCCAATCTGAAAAGAGAAAAATACGTTCCTGTTCAAACATAAAGACATTTGCATACGATGGGGACACATTCGTCCCCATCGCACAGGCAGTGCACTGCAAAAGGAATTTAGCATTGTGTAAAAAAACATTGTGTGTAAGTACAAACTCCAGCAGTTCTAAAAACAGAGAAATATCCAACAAATTAAACTGGTTCAACTGTAATTATAGCTTCATGCACTCTAGTTCCATCGAGTGTGGAATGATCGTATACAATTTTTTTTTACATCTAAAGTACACAAGAATGCCCTGCTCGGGATATTCACTAATTCACCCAATTTTAACAATAACTGGGTGGTGTCTTTCAAGAAAGTTCTTTGTTTCATCACTAACGGTTGTAATAAAAAGTCCAAAAATTGTGATATCGGTTGTAATAATGAACCCTGGGCATATATAATTAGTCTGCCCGGAGAGTTCTGGGCGCCCTTGTGCACCTTAGGGATAGTATATAGAACAGGGACTCTTGGAAAAGCTTGAGATAGTGTATCAAAAAGCTTATTGTTAAGCCATCTTTTGCAGCCGTAGTAAGAAAGGCATCCAGCTCTCTTTTGAACATTTCTGTCAGATTATATGGGAGTCTTTTATACGTATGGGAATCTGCTAGTTGTCGATCGATGTCCAATATATATTTATCCGTATCCATAATTACAATTGCCCTGCCCTTATCCGCGGGGCGATTTACAATGTCAGAATACGATGCCAAGCCCCGAACTGCTTGTCTCTGTTGCTTATCCAAATTCTGAAAATGTTTCTGGGGTGCCTCATTATATTTGCCCACTGATTCGTCAAAGAGACGAGAAAAGGTTCTCAAAGATGAGTTGTTGGAAGGCGGGTCAAACTTAAATCTTGCATATTTCCTATAAAATTCATTAAATTTGTCACTGGAGGCTCATGTTGAAAAAATTATTTTATCCTTAATGAGCAATTAAATCTATGTTGATCGATTTTCCAGTTAAGTCATTGTGGGGATTGCTTGGAATAAAAGAGAGTCCTTCATTCAATACTGATATTTCAGTGTCTTTTAACACATGAGATGGCAAATTAAACACCAATTCTTCACCTTCAATTTGCTTGTGAGCGGTTTTGTATAATCTTTTTGACTTCCCCCGCCCCCCTCTGCCGCTTGGGCTTGATCCTGAGTTGTCGTTTTTTGAACGTGTAAATCTACTCACTGGAGTATTCTGTGAGGATTGTGGATCATCAGAGTCATAGGTTGCCATAACAACCGCTTCTGAACTCCATATCCAAAGTCAGTCCCGGGGAAGGGAAACAGCAACATGCGTGCCTGCCATCGCCCAGCACCGATCCGCTTTGTACCCGTACAACACGCCTGCACATTGCGGGGCATACGCATGCGCAGTTTTGCCGAGTTTTGATCTGATCGCAGCGCTACAAAAAATAGCTAGCGTGTGATCAGGTCGGAATGACCCCCTATAATCCTTATGATTTTTCACTCTCTTGATATTTTGGATTTTTTCCAATAAACATTAACCGCCAGACAATTGCATTGTATTAAAATGTTCATTCTGTTTGAAACTTTTTTGAACATTTGTGCGAAATTTTCTTCTTGATTGAGCGCAAAGATGTCTCAGTAATTTGTGCTTTAGATTCTTTATTTGTTATTATATGTATTTTTTGCATGTATTCATATATGTTTGTGTATATACATGTGAGTATACATGTATATTTAAATGTATGTACAGTGTTCAGTAGGTATTTACATAGGTTTTCTATGTCATGGTGGTAGGTGTCTTTGGGCTTTACTATCATTACCCAGACTTGCGTATTATTGACATTTTGCTATATTAGAACCTTGCTGCATATCTCTTCTTATAATTGGTACCATTTGCGCCACCTTAGTCTGTTTGGTACGCATGTATTGCTTCCTTATTTGCATTCCACAGCTTACTGGAGCTCCACAATGCTGCCCAGGTGATGTTTGCCATCACTTCTGGTGGTTGGAATGCATTGGATAGTGACTTTGGGTTCGGTGGAATGCATAGTGGAAGGAGGATGGCGTTTTGTCTCTTCCGATGTTTAGCAGCATTTTTGAGGTCCTAGATCAGAGATTTGGATCAGGATCACTAGTTACAATAGGCCAAAACGATTTATCCTTTTTGCTGGTATGGGCGCTTTTAGTATCAAATGTGTTGACCCATGGAATTTTGGCCTGTGCTTCTTTAAAGGGCTTATTCGTTAATAACTCAACCCTATCAACGGCTGCAGCTTTTGTTCTAGCAGCTTTCAACAAGGGGGCTGGATATCTTCTGTTAAAAAATTTATTTTCCATAAGATCCAATTGTATTTCTCTGTCTCTGATATTATTTGTCACTCTACACACCCTCAGAAACTGAGAGAAAGGTAAACCCTTGATGGTAGGTGTAGGGTGGAAATTATTGTACCTTAGAATCGTATTCTGGTCTGTAGGTTTAGTATACAGATGGTGACTTGGCAAATAAACTGTCCTAACGAGAGATGTTTTGGATTTTCCAATTGAAAACCTTGCACCCCCGTGGCTTCAACGAAGGTTACGAGTTCGCCCCATTCCTATAAAGGTGCCTTCAACATGACTCTCTCTCACTTATATCGCAGTTCCTCCATCTGTTCTCTTCGTTCTTCTTTTTTCCTCCATTTCCTTTGTTTTGTTTACCTCTCCACATTCTCATGTTGTCCCATCACTGTGCACAATAAATTATTTTAACTAGAATGATACCGGGCTGATCTTTGATAAGCGTGCTGCAATTTACAGTCATACCACACTGGTTTTACGCCCAATTCCGTTCGATCTTGGAAGCTAAGCAGTGTTGGGCTTAATCAGTACCAGGTTGGAGTCCACCTGGGAAGATTGAGTACTTTAATTAATAAAGCCTAAGCACAGCGAAGGCACAAAGGTATCCACACACATATAGAATAATATATATGTCGATATTATGCACTTTTATAATGCATGTACAGATACCATTACTAAATATTTCTCTCTCAATTTAAAAGCCTAAAAAATTAACACTTCTATCTTTCACAGCACTAACTGATACACTTATAGCCACACATTCAATATATTAGAGATATATATATTTTTATATTTTTTCCCTTTCTTACATATATTTACTAGCCACCATCAATATCACCATATAATATAAACTAATCACCACTATCCCTCACCCTAGGGTACACATTTCCTTTTTTTCTGTTGTATTTTATCTACCTTCAATATTCTATCATTTATAAATAGATAGATACATATTTTGGAACATTTATAAAAAAAATTATACTATATGCATTTTACACATTCTGACTGTCAAATGTTTTTTAACCCCTTGTGGGTTACTTAATTATCATGCAGTCCCTGACTGAAAATGCTCTTTAACATCAGAGTAACACCTATATAAATATTATTCCTGTCTACCATATGGTATATTTAGATTCTTATACTTTACACATAATGACACGTTATAAGTATACACAAACATAATTATTTATATGTTTAATTATTGTTTCACACATCTGGTACATATACTTATTATTGTCTGACAATATATATACATTTTGGATTAATACTAAAAACGTCTCTCATCTATTTTATGAGCCGACCCGGCACCTAATAACTATGGAGTCTAATAATTAAAGTTGGCACCACTGAACCTCTCCTACACTATAATAAACTATGACCAGAAGTGGGGCGGAAGCACGGGACCACACTTCCAGAAGTGGGGCATACCAGGACACAGCAACCTGATTACTGTCCGTACCAGAAGTAGGGCAGTGTCGCATGCACATACCGCCTCTGGGGATACAGGAAGTGTGGCGGAAGTGCCACTGCTCAATAAATTTGAACTACTTTTAATTTTCTTCTTTTATACTGCTCATTTTTTATTAATATTTATGAATATGCTTTTTTATATGTTTAGTAATAGCCCTAATTATTTTATAACTTAAAAATAACTGCTCTTGTTCTACTTAGTCTGTGCCAGGAAATGGTGTCACAGCCTCCCTCCCTAATTACCTTAGGTATAAATAACAGTTCTGCTCACTTGCCTTTATACCCTTGATGAAGTCAGACAGATGAAATACATTGGGTGTACCTCACTGACTCTCCACAAATAAGTTAAGCAAAAAACTTCTCATTTTTTATAACTATTTTTTTTGTATTATTATTTTTGAGCGTTCTTATTAATATTTCACTGTATACTTTTTTATTAATTTAACAATTTTTTAAGAATAGCCCTTTTTAATACCGCCTTATTTTTTATATGGATTCCTCTTCTTTTTCATTTAAAAATGAACATTGTTGCTATATCTTTCATGTAATAAATTTATTGTTATATTTTTTCAAAAAGCCTGATTGGCCCCCTCTTTTTCCTATTTTATATATTTTTATATTTATTGTTTATATTCTCTTCAGATATAGTGATATATACATACTAAACACCGTTGGTCGCTGTTACCCCTATCCCTTTATCCATATTTGTACCCGAATAGCATCTTACCCATGCTAAATACTTGGCGGCTAGCTGACACCCTACAGTTGTAAGGGAGTGTTTTAACTGTCAATATTTGACTATTTATTTTGTTTTCACAATTGCATGTGACGCCATACCCCTATTTCTCTCTAGTATAAAGATTTGTTAACACTTTTACCTCACTAATACGTATAGTTATGTCTAAAAAAATTAATGTCACTGAGACTGCAATTCATCGTTAATTTAATGGGACTGGTTGATGCATTTTGGGCCATGATTATATCATGTAAAAACTGTTCGCCACCAAGCCATAAAATTAATAAATCATCAATGCACCGAAAGTACAAAAAAATTTGGCTAACTGTGGCGATGTTTTCATAAAACAGTCTTCATTCCACCTCCAACATATAGGAATTGGCGAAGGCCGGAGCCACCGCCGACCCCATGGCACGCCCATTAGTTTGTCTAAAAAATTGCCCATCAAACAAGAAATAATTGTGTGAAATGTGAATTCAAGTAGCAACAGAAAAAAAGTCAACATCTGGGCCCTCATAATGCACGTTGCCTGTAATCAAATGTCTCACAGCCTATAGTCCTTCACCATGTGGAGTACAGGTATGTAGACTGGTTACATCAATCATGGCCATAAGTAGAACTTAAGGTACCATGTTAATACACATAAACTTATTCAAAAGCATATTAAAAACTTTAAAATGATAGAATGTTTGCTGTACACCCGGTTGCATTAATACATCCAAAAATACAACCAAAGGCTCGCACAGAGAGCCACAGGCCGATATGATTGGTCTCCCTTGTGGCCTCTATGCATCTTTGTGTATTTTCGGATACAGGTACTCATTGTATAAGGAACTCATTGTATAATTTATGAAAAATGTCTGATGATATCAGTCTCTGATCACGTTCAGATTGTAATAGCGTAGTCAGTTCCTTCTTGTATGTATCAGTAGGGTCACCATTTAGATGATAGTAAGTGTTAGTGTCAATATTGTCAACCGTGCCTTGTACCACAATGGAGCCTCCCTTATCAGCCCCCCTTATTATTATGTCTTGCCTTTTGCTAAATGTTTTCAAAGCAGCAATCTCCTCTCTAGTCAGATTATGGTAGATATGGGGTGTATTTTCTTTCCCTGACATCTCCAATAATCTGTAAAAGGTTTTTAAGGAGGCATTTGTTGAACAGGGTCAAATCTGGAGCTAGGCTCCAATTTCTGAATTCTACAGTAGCTGGAGTATACAGTAATCAACAGGCCATTTATCTCGTTGTTTGCCAAAGTACTCCTTAAGCTTAAGTGTACGGTTTAGTTTAAACGTGTCAACTTTCCATTGGAAAGGATCCGGCTGGTTGGTTAGCACAAAAGATAAACCTTTTTCCAAAACCCTTACCTCGGCGGAAGACAGTGGGCTGGAGGATAAATTAAAGATCAGCACGTCCTTCTTCTGGGTGGTCTCCCCCTTCTTTTTCCTCCTTGTTTGGTCCCCATCTGGTATTCCTGCCTCTCAGGCAGCTAATACAGCCCGAGTCCATACCCCTAAAGTGGTTTGTCGAGAAGAGTTAATGGGTTGGGAATTGTTTAAGTCATCTGAATCACTAGCCGGCGTGGTGACTACATGTGTTCCAAGTATCTGTCTCTGGAATCTAGGTACTCTGTTCCTCGGTGTAAAATTTCCTGTATTGCCCAACCACGTGTACACATGATGTTGGATATAGTCTTGTTGCACTTTATGTAATTTCTCATGTTTAAACTTGAGCAGGTCAACCCGAAATTGCTCCACTTGTTCTCCCAATTTCGTCAAGTTTTGTTTGGATTTCTCCAGTGTGAGTACGGCTCAATGTTCACTTTTATATTTAGCTATATTCTCCTTTGTTACATTGTATTCCTGGGTAGACTCTTCAATGACCAACAGGAGAAGATCCATGGAACACTTATTTAACACTGAGATCAATCTTTTACAAAAATTGATGTTGTGTCTGCCGATCATAGGGGCATTATGGATCCGGAATCCACATGGAATCTGCCAGGCACAGTAGTAGTCTGAGAGGGTCTGGCTGTGGTATAGGAAGTATACCTCTCATTTTTTAAGTTTAAGGAGTTCCCCGAACACATCCTCATTGGTAATAGCTGGTAAATCATCAAATGCAGAATCATTGTTTAATATACATTCTGCCTCCAGGTCAAAGAAACTTAGTGTTTCGTAATTATCACACTGCAGAAGGAATTAGATGATGTCATCCTCTGTGCCCTGAGCAGCAGCCATCCTCATGCAGCTGTAAGTAAACAAGGCAATCGACCACCCTTAAAGTGCAAGTGTCACATAACAAAGTGAAAATGTGCAAGTGCTCATGCAGTCAATTTGGAAAATTCCTGAGGTAGGTTGTAGCATAATAAATTAGACCAGGTGCTATGCGTAGCCATCCATCACAGCAAAGTGTAGGTCAGCCATATATAACATCCACAATCACTGACACTATGGAGTTTTTGGTTTATATGTATATATGTATAATATATATATATCAGGGACATTTTTCGGGTTTTATGTTTTAGTTTTGGTTTTGGATCTTGCTGTCCTTCGTGTTTTGGATCTGTATTGGTTTTTTCCAAAGCCGCCCCTTGCAGGTTTTGGTTTTAGTTTTGGATTGAGATTTTTTTTTAAATCTTAAAAACAGCTAAAATAAAATTCAGTAGCGCACGCAGTGGGGGTTTCTGAGTACCCAGGACCCCCCCTCCCTTCCCCTACACCGATTCATTGCAACCTATACCACATCGTTTAGACAGAGAGCACAAGGTAGTACAGGTGCAGAGCGCAAGTGCAGGTCGCAGCTGCAACTTAAACCTATATTGAAGTGCAGAGCGTTGCCGTCCCATTTCCTCCTCCCCCTGAGCTGCGCACCAGAGCGGGCATCCGGGAGACCGCGGTAGCATCCAGATTCCTTATAACCGCTGGGAGACAGGGTGAAGAAGTTACCCAGCCGCTTCTTTGTGTACATAGTATATCCTGCTGACAGTGTGATGATGTTTACCGGGGAAATAGTCCCCCTCTCCTCCTGTATGCACCATGGATCTCAGCCAAGGATTCTGGTGACCTGCCTTATGTGAGTCCTATGGGAATTTGAAGGACTGTCCAGTTGGCTCAGTTAGTACCATGCCACAGTTTGCTTCCTGCATCTGATCTCAACTCAGCTTCTCCTCTAACATGTAATTTTTTTCCTGTAACATCATTTTTATTATTATCATTTTTTTAAAATCATTCTCATTTTGGTTACTATCCGTGTTAGGCTCTTTTTGCACTTTTCTCCTTTGTGCCAGCCTTATGCATTTTTCATCTCCTCTGTGCCAGCCACTCTTTCCCTCCTTTCTATGTATCAGCCTCTCTGCTCATATTTCAATGCCAGCCTTTCTGTCCATCCTGTCTGTGCCAACCTCTCTTCCCTTCTGCTGTGCCAGACTTTCAGAACTTCCTCTGTCTGTGCCAACCATTCTGCCCATCCTTTCTTCCCATCCACTGCGCCAGTCTTTCTGGCCTTTGTCTGTCTGCACCACCATTTCTATCTATCCTTTCTCCTTCCTCTATCTGTGCCAGCCCTTCTTCCCTTCTTCTACACCAGCATCTCTGCTAATCCTTTGTCTGTGCAAGCCCTTCTGTGCCAGCTTTTCTGCTCATCCACTATTTGCACCAGCCTCTCTTCCATTCCCATTTTCTTTGTACCAGCCTTTCTACTTGTTATCTCTCCATGCAAGCCCATCTTCCCTTCCTTGGTGCCAGTCTCTTTGCTCACCCTCTATCTGCACCTGTCTCTCTTTCCTTCTATCTTTGCCATCCACTCTGCCAACTATGTCGCTCCTCTTCTCTTCCCGTGTCAGTATCTCCCCCGTTCCTCCATCTGTGCCATTTTCTCTTTATCTGTTTCCTGTTTGAGTACTGTATGTCTGTTCCTTTCCCCATCTTGGTGCATTTGTTACTTTATCTATATTCTTTAAAAAAATAAAAACGCTTGGAAACCTCCCTTCATAAATCCTGCATTTGCCCCTGAAATTTGGGGGTGTTTTTGTTCATACAATATTATTAACCTCAATAACATTCATTTCCACTCATTTCCAGTCTATTCTGAATACCTCACAGCTCACAATATTGTTTTCATCAACTTTAGGCCTAAAGTTTGCACTGAGGTATCTGGATGACTAAGCTAAGTGACAGCAGTGGGCAGCAAACATGTGGCAGTTAACAAAATATTTTTAAATGCTGTAATCATGTTAAAATTATTTTAAAATTAGGATCAAGTTCTTCTGTTCCTCAAAGGTATCTTTGACATGGAGAAGGTTCACTAATCATCAGTTAAAAATTATTTTCAAATTAAGATTAAGTTCTTTAAGCTTAAGAAGCTGTAGTTAAGCTTTAGAAGCTTTAGTAAATTCACCCCTAAGATTCTGCACAGGCAACAGAAATTTTTGGGCCCTGTACACGTATTTCTCTGGAGCCTCCCCATCAACCCTTCTCAACACACTCGTATACATAGGATCCTGTTTTGTGACATTGGCAGTGTAGGACGGGTCACTGGACTGGACCAAGTGACAGGGTAACCAGGGAGGGATGTAGGTTTGGCCAGTTAATTGTTGTTGTTTTTTTTTCTTAATGGTAGGCAGAGCTGAGTAAAAAGTATTAACAGGTGCTCCAGCACCTAATTTTTTGTGCCCCTATGCCTCATGGCCACTCTATACCACAGGGCCTGGTATATCCTTTGACCCCCCCCCCCCCCTGCACTGTCATTGGGCATGTGCACAGGGTCAGTGTTTTGCAACTTCAATCTCCAAAACATACATCCAGTTGAACTCAAAGAATAGTCATAATCGATTCCCATGGTGAAGCTATTATCTGAGGTACCCGAGCATACACAGGATATCTATTGCCTGGTGCATACTTGTAAAATAAGTTAAAGCAGTTGACTCTGTTGAATTTTATGTTTTTTTATCATAATCACAAATAAACACTTTAGTATGTATTTCAAATCATACAGTCCCATGTGATCTTAAGGTGTAAAAATACTCCTTCTAGATGCCAAATCCTTCTCATTTTATTAAATTTGGCAAAATTATTGCATTAGTACCTATGGCTACAACATAGAGAGAAAAAAGAAGACTCTGGTGTGAGTGCACTCTTATTATTTTGGTGTATAACGTATAATGTTTATTAAGGATAAAACATAACTTTTAATTATATATTATTACAACAAATGCGTATCTCACAGAAAGTAGCTAAGAAAAGTATTAGAGAAGAAAAAGAATTCAATTCAGAAAAATTCGACAAAACTTGGGTGTGCTCTGGTCCCTCTTAATGTTAAGTGGGTTGGGAGTATGTAGTCATTGATTGTTACTACACCCTTCCTCCCTGAAGAGTACAGATAAAAACTGTATCGATAGGGCCACAATGGAGCAATCGGCATCCGGGAGAGCCTCACATCAGTTTTTAATGGTATCGTATAATTGACTGTACCATCTTAAATGTTTAAACAGGTCTTATATGTCATGTCCGCAGCATTTGAATAATACGGAACCCTATCCCCGCTGCCTAGCAACTGCTTATGCAGCCCGGATGCACCGTCTCTCAGGTCATTTGATTGAGACAGGAACCCTATCTCCACTGCCTAGCAACTGCCTATGCAGCCCAAATGTACCAACTTTCCTGTCATTGGACTGAGACAGGAAGCGGCACCATAACACCCTTACGTAGAGGGCGACACCAGACTCTATCTCCGGTGTATTAGTGCCTTATCAAGGTGACTCCTCCCTGGTACCAGACAATTGGTTAAACAGAAGTAGCAGGGTATTTAAACTTTGCAGCTATATTCATTTATGAGACATCATTTGGAAGTGAACAAGCCTGACGGCCAGGCGAAATGCATTTTCCCATGGGACCTCCCTCATGGACGTAGCAGCCCTCGGAGATCACCAACTAGACTGACGTGAATTGAGGCTATTAGCTACTGTTGGTATCGGTCTGTAACATAGCTACTGTCATTTAACCTTCTAGATCTCCACATATATGCCAGGGGTAGCAGTTGATTTATCGAAGGACACAATACCAACGGCCATAATCCCGACAGCCATTGACCGACAGTCTAAATACCGACATGGTCAAAATACCGACATTCATTATACCGACATGTCCAAAATGCCTACATAGTCAGAATACCGACATTTAAAATGCAGATGTCAAAATTGTGACGTGTTTTTAAGGAATTTTTTGCCAAAAACAGACTTGTTCATGCTTTACTATCCCAGTGGACCTGGAAGGGAAATACAATAGTGTGCTGAGCGCAGCACAGCACAGTACACCTACACGGTGTCCATGTCAACCTATGTCCACATTGACACAAAAAAAACCCAGAAAAACTCATGTCGGCATTTCAAATGTCATTATTCTGACTATGTTGGCATTTTGAACATGTCAGCATAATGAATGTTGGTATTTTCACTGTGTCAGTATTTTGACTGTCGATCAATGGCTGTCGGGATTATGACTGTCAGTATTGTGTCCGTAGGTAAATCATACCGAACCCATATGCCAGATCAGATTGTTCTGCACAGGTATAACAGTTGTATTGCACTACTTGAATGTAAATAGGGATACACATACTGGAACACACTTATGGCTTTAGAACGCTAATCTTACGGTTTCATCATTCTGTGTATATAATTGTCTACTCCACTTTCTAAATTATTCTGAAGAAGTAAGAGGATGCACTAACCCTCCACTGTGGAATCCAAAGTGTTTACGTGTGAAGCTGTACATTGTGCACCTGCTGTCTAGTCTTTACTCTGCAATAATACTATTTTTCATTGCTTAACACAAATGTGCAAGCATGCTAATGATTTTGATTATGTAATTCTGATTGGATATTCATAATGTGCTGTGGTTACTTTAGTACAGAGTGTGGATTAGCCCACTATTGAGCTAATCTGTATACACACCCTGTTACAGGTGGATTTCTATTTAAACCTCTGTGTCCTATACCTGATACGACCAAGTAAAACACTGTATTTCACTTTTTCCATCTGTACTTATTCGGTGGACTCTGATCTTTGATCCAGGGGTACTCACCTGCCTAACACAGACAGCAGATCCATCATGCTCTATACTCTTGTTGACTTACTTAGACCTTATATTATCCATAATCACTTGTGTTTCTAAGTCTGGTGCCCTCTCATTAGTGTCTCAACTACACAGTCCAATCCCTCTACTATCATACCACACCGAATATGCCCGATCTCGTCTGATCTTGTCGGTCTGAGTCAGTACTTGGTAGGGAGACCTCCAAGGAATACCAAGTGTTGTAGAGATTCTTGAATCAATAGGGTGTTGATATCAATTGAACACTAACAGCAGAATCACCACTTTTCTTCCTTCAATTTCTTGCTACCAGTATCCCTTGATATCTTGTAATATGAACCTGTTCTAAACATTTGAGACGATACAGTCGATTATACGGTACAATTAAAAACTGATGTGAGGCTCTCCCGGATGCCGATTGGCCTATTGTGGCCATATCAATACAGTTTTTATCTGTACTGGTCAGTTATGAAGGGTGTAGTAACAATCAATGACTACATACCCCCAACTCACTTAACATTAAGAGGGATCAGAACACACCAAATTTTTGTCGAATTTTTTCGAATTTGAATTCTTTTTCTTCTCTAATACTTTTCTTAACTACTTTCTGTGAGATACGCATTTGTTTTAATGATATATAATTAAAAGTTATGTTTTATCCTTAATAAACATTACACGTTATTCACCGAAATAATAAGAGAGCACTCACACAAGAGTCTTCTTTTTTTCTCTATGTTATATGCATACTTACCTCTGACTCTGGGCGCACCACCAATTGGACTACAGTAACTATTGAATACAGGCTGTTCCCATACTTTGTCTGATTTTGGTTAATCTTTACCTATAGTATGATAACTGGTACAGAATACTCTTGCCTCTTGTACGCTGACCTATGCTGATGCAGCCTCTGATTCTAGGCACAGTTGTTGGATCCGTTTTTTATGTTCTATTCTCCACACTTTGACTCACAGTCAAACCTGCTAGCTAAGGGTATTTTATTAATATAATTTGCTCTCACGCCCATTTCAACTACTCTTCTAAATATCGGATTTACATGCCATGGTGACGTTTTCTCTATGGAATGAATTGGCTAAATGTAAGAACAAAGACAACTATGGAGACCCATTTTCTGACACATATGATCAGAACACCACCAACATGGACTGGAAAACATCTTTCGCTAAACTACAAAAATCTTCACAAAATAGGATACATCTGACTTGGGATATTACAACATTGGAAAACTATGTTAAACATACTGTAAGATGGTTCCCAGAGGTCTCAGACCAAAGATTTTCCCCTTCTTTTCCCTGGCAACAACCTGAAGACGGAATGGGAGACAGTCCTCCTCAAATCAATGAAAATGGAAAATGTGTGGATTCTGGCACACTGAAAGTATCAGCCCAATCTTAACCCTCCTGTGGTCTGCCCAAATCCAGATCACACAAAGAATTGCTTAAAAATAGATAGATGGAGGAAAGATCAAAGGCGCTACTGTACTAACATATGATTATCAGAGAATGTAATAAAAGTGTACATCACATGGATTCTTTGCAGTCCTTTGTTAAATTCTTTGTCATCCCAGTAACTTCTAGATGTTTACATTGTTGTTTACATTCGTTAAGGGGTATTCCAAAAGGACAATTCCTGAGGTTAAAAAGGACATGTAGTGAAAATCAACATTACATGGATCAGAAGAATGACATGAAAAACACATTTTTGAAAAAGGGATATGAACTAAAACATTTAGAGAAGGCAGATAAAGAAGTGGAAAGGATGGATAGGGGAGAAATCCTGAAAAAAAGAGAGAAATAAACCCCTTAATAGTTAAGCAGAATGGGCCTTTATATCCGGTTTTGGGGCGGATTATAAAAAGCAAGAACATATTATTTGACAGCATTGGCACCTCCTGTTAAGAGATCCGGTGTTAAAAGACATCATCCCAGCCCAACCAAGATTTATTTATAGAAGAGGTAGAAATTTAAAGAATTCCTTGGTAAAAAGTGCACTACCTTTTGAGTCCACAAATCCAATACGCACGAAAGGTTTCCACAGGTGTGGTACATGCATAGCATGCAGAACCATACCCTCAGAAACCTCTAAGATAACTAGTTTTTTTGTCAACAACGTCAAATATGAAATAAATCATTTCATCATTTGCCACACAATCAATGTGGTTTACATAATAAAATGTGATTGTGGTCTGCTATATGTCGGCAGGACTGGAAGAGCACTTAAAACCAGAATCGCAGAACATATACGAAATGTGAGAAAGGGTCTGCAGACCCATTCACTCTCTGAACATTTCGCCAAAAAACATAATTGTGCAACATCTAAAATAGCATCATTTATGGGTATCCAACAAATCAGATCTAATTGGAGGGATAGGGACATAGAAACTAATCTTGCAAGAGCCGAGATGCAATGGATCTTTAAATTAAATACCCTGATCCCCTGTGGCTTAAATTCAGACTTTGAGCTAAAATGGTTTATGTAATACTACTCAGTTCAAAGTTCATGGGTTAATATGAGATTTGTCATTACATCTAAATTTTTAATTTTTAATCACCTAACCTCAGTATTTTACATATAATTTATATCTCTTAATTTATTATAATATAAATATAACATGCTGAGAAAATATAAATAAGTTGTGTGCATTTGTAATAACATTTCCGGGTTCCAGAATGCACCGTGGAATGCAGGAAGTATATAACCTAGGCGACCACGAGGATGTCTGTACTTTAATTATTATTCCACACATGCGCAATGAAGATTTATAAGCAAAGCGCAGTGCAGGATTCTATGGTATTGTCTCCCAGAGACCGGGATACATAGAGCGTCAGGAGGAAGTCAAAGCCACGTGATCATGGCTAACTTCCGGGGCGGTGGCCACGACCACGATGCGCTACCCTTTTTAGCCATTCATTTTACCCTCAATGTATTTAGAAATAAAGTTAAGATATTGTGGGATGTGTTACAATGCCCTAAACTATTTTTGTACTACTGTGTTGGACAAAAAATGTTTCTATTTTGTATTTTATGAAATTTTAGCCATAATGCATTTCTACTTCCTGTGTAATGGTATATATAGTCTTCCTTTTCACTGTCTGAGCATACACATTGATAAAGACCTACGGTCGAAACGGCGTTGGTGCTACCAGACAGTGATTTTTTTATTCAGTATCATTCTTCTCCATCTGCAGCATTCCACGGTAAAATAGTAATTGTGTGCACGAGTATAAGTCCGGAATTTACTCGTGATTGTCTCATTCAATCTGACACACATTTTTCTATTGAACCATTACTGTTTGGAACTGTATGAGGAGAGCTTTAATTTAAGTGTGTAAAGTTTTATTATGCGACAATAAATCATTTTTTGGGAGAAAGGAGTGTTTCCCATCTGTTTAAAGAAACCGCTGCATGTGGAATTTCACTTACTGAAAAGTGAGTATGGTACGTTTTATTGAACGAAAATATTTCTCACGTGGGGTGATTAGAAGTATAAAAGATACCTTTATAAGCATGGTGATCAAAAACTCTAAGTGAGTGTTGGTACGTGCACTTGTGAAGTGGTGGTGAGGAACTATTCCTATCAACTATCAAGAAATCTTCACAGAGCCTTCTTTTCATGGGAGAATTCACAAATATTCTAGATGCAAAAAAAACAGTATTACACATTTTGTGTTTATTTTCTTTGTGTTTCATGTGACAATATATCAACTGTTGGAGAGAAGAGTGTTTCCGTTTGTTTAAAGAAACTGCTACGTGTAAAATTCCACCTGTTAAAAAGTGAGTGTGGTACGTTCTATGATACGGAACATCTCTTACATAGGATGATTAGAAGTATAAAAGATACCTTTATGTGTACGGTGATATAAAACTCTAATGTTTCATGTGACAATATATCAACTGTTGGAGAGAGGAGTGTTTCCGTTTATTTAAAGAAACCGCTATATGCAGAATTTCTCCTGCTGAAAAGTGAGTGTGGTACGTTCTACTGAACTGAACACCTCTTACGTGTGATGATTTGAAGTATAAAAGATACCTTTATGTGTATGGTGTTATAAATTCTAAGTGAGTCTTGGTACGTTCATATATCCCTATGAAGTGGTGGTGAGGAACTATCTTTACTATCAGGAAACCCACAAAACACAGGGCTCTTTTCTGCTGGAGAATTCACAGAAATTTCATCACAAAAAACAATACCGCACATTTTGTGTTTTATTCTTTGTTTTTACATGTAAACAACATCTGGAAGTTACTGGGACGACATAAAGAATTTAACAAAGGACTGCAAAGAATCCATGTGATGTACACTTTTATTACATTCTCTGATAATCATATGTTAGTACAGTAGCGCCTTTGATCTTTCCTCCATCTATATATTTTTAAGTCCTCCTCAAATGTTCCAATGATTTGCTGCATATCCTCGTTAAACAAAAAACCCTTATCTTGGATCAGGTGGAAAAGGAAATAGAAGATTTGGGTAAAAACCTAGAAAACTGGGAGAAGGATTCATTCTTTCAGTCTGCCTTTGAAAAACACAAGAAGGACCTAGAGACGTATGAAAAACCGATAGTGGATTGTAAACGTCAGAAATTCCTGAGGGATAAATGTGATTTTTACCCAAAGGGTCATCTTCAAGTGGAATCTGCTACCTCTTGGAAGTACAGTAGGAGCAGGAGACCCAGGTAGGTCTACACATTTTGTGAATTTGAATCCTCGAATAGTGAGAGAAACAAATGAAACCTCACACCAATACTATAATATAAATGATACAGAAGAGGCATCTAATTTTTTAGGCAAAGGTCAAAAGACAAGTGGAAGAACCAGACCCAGAGCAAGACGAGATGAGGGGTAAGAAGAGATACCGGATGAAATGTAGACTGGGATATTCAAAGGACCTCCAAATACCTAGCGATACAGAAGAAGACACAGTAGATCATGACATTTCTAGAGAACTATAAATAATTAACATTACTGACAGAATACTCTCAACAGACCAAAAGGAGGTTCTAGGCAAAGGCCTTTCTTTTTTTCCAACCAGGTCTTTCAATAGATTCACTTGGAAGAAGGACCTAGGAATTTTTGGAAGGAAACACTTTCTCAAATAGTTTTTTTCCAAATCCAGATTGATGCACTCAGAGACCTGCACTATTTGTTTATGTCCAACACTAAGTTTTGCTATAGTTTTTCTCCTAAAAGACAAATAATTGAAAATCAAATCATTCAGTCTTGATAGCAAATAGTACAATACCCTTGGTCTATTCTCTATCGGTGGAATAGCCAAGCATGTAGCCTAGAGAATTAAACTGAGCAACCTTGCAATGACAAATAAATTCTAAACAGAATAAAATCTGAATGTTGTCATCAACAGGAAACTACTAACATGAAAATGATCCACTTCATTATATATTAGAACATGCTGTTATGCTACTAAAACATATGGCATGCAAATCCCATAAGGGAAGCAACATACAGTAGTAATAAAAATGTAGCTCACAGGCCTAAAATGCATTTTATGAACAAATGTTCTCCCGAATATTGTTCAAAATTTTTTAAATCCATTGTTAGTTCAAGAGCTATTTTTAAAATAATTAGTTTTTATGCTATCTGCAAAAATGAGTTGCTGAAGGAAATCCATTTGACAAGACAGAATAGTCATAAAGCATATTGATGGTGCTTGTATATACAGGATAAGAGAACGGCCAAAATCTGCTGAATGAAATGGCCTAAAAACTTTGAAACTAAATTGCTAACTACTGTAACAATTGAAACAACACAACTTTAAATCTAGAAAGGTGGGTATATTTATTAGTGATGAGCGGGTTCGGTTTCTCGGAAACCGAACCCCCCCGAACTTCACCCTTTTTACACGGGTCCGAGGCAGGTTCGAACCTTCCCGCCTTGCTCGGCTAACCCGAGCGCGCCCGAACGTCATCATCCCGCTGTCGGATTCTCGCGAGATTCGGATTCTATATAAGCAGCCGCGCGTCGCCGCCATTTTCTCTAACGTCCTAGTGGATGCTGGGAACTCCGTAAGGACCATGGGGAATAGCGGGCTCCGAAGGAGGCTGGGCACTCTAGAAAGATCTTAGACTACCTGGTGTGCACTGGCTCCTCCCACCATGACCCTCCTCCAAGCCTCAGTTAGATTTCGTGCCCGGCCGAGGTTGGATGCACACTAGGGGCTCTCCTGAGCTCTTAGAAAGTTATAGTCTTAGAATTTGTTATTTTCAGTGAGACCTGCTGGCAACAGGCTCACTGCAGCGAGGGACTAAGGGGAGAAGAAGCGAACTCGCCTGCTTGCAGCCGGATTGGGCTTCTTAGGCTACTGGACACCATTAGCTCCAGAGGGATCGACCGCAGGCCCAGCCTTGATGTTCGGTCCCGGAGCCGCGCCGCCGTCCCCCTTACAGAGCCAGAAGCAAGAAGATGGTCCGGAAAATCGGCGGCATGAAGACTCAGTCTTCACCAAGGTAGCGCACAGCACTGCAGCTGTGCGCCATTGCTCCTCTCACACACTTCATACTTCGGTCACTGAGGGTGCAGGGCGCTGGGGGGGGGCGCCCTGAGGCAGCAATAAAAACACCTTGGCTGGCAAAAATACCTCAATATATAGCCCCAGGGGCTATATATGAGGTAAATACCCCTGCCAGAAGTCCATAAAAAACGGGAGAATAGGCTGCGAAAAAGGGGCGGAGCCTATCTCCTCAGCACACTGGCGCCATTTTCCCTCACAGCTCCGTTGGAGGGAAGCTCCCTGGCTCTCCCCTGCAGTCTACAAGGGTTAAAAAAAGAGAGGGGGGGCACTAAATTTAGGCGCAGTATACATTATATATATATATAAAGCTATAGGGGACATAACTCAGTTAGTCCCTGCAGTATATAGCGCTCTGGTGTGTGCTGGCATACTCTCACTCTGTCCCCCCAAAGGGCTTTTGTGGGTCCTGTCCTCGTTTAGAGCATTCCCTGTGTGTCTGCGGTGTGTCGGTACGGCTGTGTCGACATGTTGAATGAGGAGGCTTATATGGTGACGGAACAGAGGCCGATATATGTGATGTCGCCCCTTGTGGGGCCGACACCAGAGTGGATGGATAGGTAAAAGGTATTAACCGACAGTGTCAACTCCTTACATAAAAGGGTGGATGACGTAACAGCTGTGGGACAGCCGGCTTCTCAGCCCGCGCCTGCCCAGGCGTCTCAAAGGCCATCAGGGGCTCAAACACTCCCGCTCTCTCAGATGGCAGACACAGATGTCGACATGGAGTTTGACTCCAGTGTCGACAAGGTTGAGACATATACAAAATCCACTAGGAACAGCCGTGACTTGGTCCCGGCAATAAAAAGGCGCTCACACGGTTGTCAAAAAAAGGGTGGCACTGCCGTTTTAGGAACGGCCACTTTGAAGGTACCTGTTGATAAAAAGCAGGAGGCTATCCTGAAGCCTGTATTTACACACTCAGGTACTAGACTAAAAACTGCAGATCGTGCTGCTGCAGCGTGGTCGGTGACCCTGTTAAGCATACTAGTTTGCTAATATGAGAACATATTAAAGACGTCGTCTTATATATGAGGGATGCACAGAGGGATATTTTGCCGGCTGGCATCCAAAATGAATGTAATGTCCATTCTGTCAGGAGGGTATTAGAGACCTGTCACTGGACAGGTGATGCTGACTTAAAAAGCGCATACAGATTCTGCCTTATAAGGGTGAGGAATTATTTGGGGGTGGTCTCTGGGACCTCGTATCCACAGCAATGTGCTGGGAAGAAATATTTTTACCTCAGGTTTCCTCACAGAAAAAGGTACAGTCCTGTCGGCTTCAGAAAAGCAAGCGGGTCAAATGGCGCTTCCTTTCTGTACAGAGACAAGGGAAGAGGGAAAAAGCTGCACCAGCAGCCTGTTCCCAGAATCAAAATTCTTCCCCCGCTTCCTGTGAGTCCACAGCATGACGCGGGTGCTCCACAGGTGTAGCCAGGTATGGTGGGGGGCCGTCTCAAAAAATTTCAGCAATTAGTGGGCTCGCTCACAGGTGATCCCTGTTTTCTTTCAAGTAGTATTTCAGGGGTATAAGCTGGAATTAGAGATGTCTCCCCCCAGCCGTTTCCTTAAATATGCCTTGCTGACAACTCCCTCAGGCAGGGCGGCTGTGCTAGAGGCAATTAATAAGCGGTATTCCCAGCAGGTAATACTCAAGGTGCCCCTACTTCAACAAGGACGGGGTTACTATTCCACACGGTTTGGGGTACCGAAACCGCATAGTTCGGTGTGACCCTTCTTATATTTAAAATCCTTGAACACATACATAAAAAAATTCAAGTTCAAGATGGAATCGCTCAGGGCGGTTATTACAAGCCTGGACGAGGGGGATTACATGGTATCCCGGGGCATCAAGGATGCTTACCTGCATGTCCCCATTTACTATCCTCGCCAGGAGTACCTCAGATTTGTGGTACAGGATTACCATTACCAAATCCAGACACTGCCGTTTAGACTGTACATGACACCGAGGGTGTTTTATCAAGGTAATGGCCGAAATGATGATACTCCTTCGAAAAAAGGGAGTTTTAATTATCCCGCACTTGGACAATCTCTTTATAAGGGCGAGGTCCAAGGAGCAGGTGGTAGTAGGGGTAGCACTATTTTGGAAAGTGCTACAACAGCACGGTTGGATTCTAAACAGTCCAAAGTCACAGCTGGTTCCTATGACACGTCTACTGTTCCTGGGGATGGTTCTGGACATAAACCAGAAATAGTTTTCTCCGGGAGGAGAAAGCCAAGGAGTTGTCATCTCGAGTCAGAGACCTCCTGAAGCCATAACAGGTAGCGGTGCATCATGGCACGCGAGTCCTGGGAAAAATGGTAGCTTCCTACGAAGCAATCTCATTAGGCAGGTTCCATACAAGAACTTTTCAGAGGGACCTGTTGGACAAGTGGTCCGGACCGCATCTTACGATGCATAGGCTGATAACCCTGTCTCCAAGGACCAGGGTATCTCTACTGTGGTGGCTGCAGAGTGCCCATCTTCAAGAGGGCCGCAGGTTCGGCATACAGAACTAGGTCCTAGTGACCATGAATGCCAGCCTTTGAGGCTGGGGGGGCAGTCACACAGGGAAGAAACTTCCAGGGACTTTGGTCAAGTCAGGTGGATTTCCCTACACATAAACATTCTGGACCTGAGGGCCATTTACAATGCCCTGAGGCCGGCAAGGCCTCTGCTTCAAAACCAGCCGGTACTGATCCAATCAGACAACATCACGGCAGTCGCCCATGTAAACCAACAGGGAGGCACAAGAAGCAGGATGGCGATGGCAGAAGCCACAAGGATTCTCCGATAGGCGGAAAATCATGTGTTAGCACTGTCAGCAGTGTTCATTCCCGGAGTGGACAACTGGGAAGCAGATCTTCTCAACAGACGACCTCCACCCGGGAGAGTGGGGACTTCCTCCAGAAGTCTTCCAAAGGATTGTACACCATTGGGAAAGGCCACAGGTGGACATGATGGCGTCCCGCCTCAACAAAAGCTATAAAAGATATTGCGCCAGGTCAAGGGACCCTCAGGCGATAGCTGTGGACGCTCTGGTAACACCGGGGGTGTACCAGTCGTTTTATATGTTCTCCCCTCTGCCTCTCATACCAAAGGTACTGAGAATAATAAGAAGGCGAGGAGTAAGAACGATACTCGTGGTTCCGGGCTGGCCAAGAAGAGATTGGTACCCAGAACTTCAAGAAATTATATCAGAGGACCCATGGCCTCTGCCACTCAGACAGGACCTGCGGCAGCAGGGGCCCTGTCTGTTCCAAGACTTACCGCGGCTGCGTTGGACGGCATAGCGGTTGAACGCCGGATCCTGAAGGAAAAGGGCATTCCGGAGGAAGTCATTCCTACGCTTACTAAAGCCAGGAAAGAGGTTACAGCAAATCATTATCACCGCATATGGCGGAAATATGTTGCATGGTGTGAGGCCGAAAGGGCCCCAACAGAGGAATTTCAACTAGGTCGATTTCTGCATTTCCTGCAAGCAGGAGTGACTATGGGCCTTAAATTAGGTTCCATTAAGGTACAGATCTCGGCTCTGTCGATTTTCTTTCAAAAAGAACTAGCTTCAGTACATGAAGTTCAGACATGTATAAAAGGAGTGCTGCATATTCAGCCCCCGTTTGTGCCTCCTGTGGCACCTTGGGACCACTAAAGACCGTGGATCTGTAATATCTCACTTGGAAAGTGGTCATGTTATTGGCCTTGGTTTCGGCCAGGCGAGTATCAGAATTGGCGGCTTTATCATGTAAAAGCCCTTATCTGATTTTCCATATGGATAGGGCAGAATTGAGGACTCGTCCCCAGTTTCTCCCTAAGGTGGTGTCAGCGTTTCACCTGAACCAGCCTATTGTGGTGCCTGCGGCTACTAGGGACTTGGAGGACTCCAAGTTGTTAGACGTGGTCAGGGCCCTGAAAATATATGTTTCCAGAACGGCTGGAGTCAGAAAATCTGACTCGCTGTTTATCATATATGCACCCAACAAGCTGGGTGCTTCTGCTTCTGCGCAGACTATTGCTCATTGGATTTGTAGTACAATTCAGCTTGCACATTCTGTGGCAGGCCTGCCACAGCCAAAATCTGTCAATGCCCATTCCACAAGGAAGGTGGGCTCATCTTGGGCGGCTGCCCGAGGGGTCTCGGCTTCACAACTTGCCGAGCTGCTACTTGGTCAGGGGCAAACACGTTTGCAAAATTCTATAAATTTGATACCCTGGCTAAGGAGGACCTGGAGTTCTCTCATTCGGTGTTGCAGAGTCATCCGCACTCTCCCGCCCGTTTGGGAGCTTTGGTATAATCCCCATGGTCCTTACGGAGTTCCCAGCATCCACTAGGACGTTAGAGAAAATAAGAATTTACTCACCGATAATTCTATTTCTCGTAGTCCGTAGTGGATGCTGGGCGCCCATCCCAAGTGCGGTTTATCTGCAATACTTGTACATAGTTATTGTTTACTAAATCGGGTTGTTGTTGAGCCATCTGTTGAGAGGCTCTATTGTTTCATACTGTTAACTGTGTTTCATATCACGAGTTGTACGGTGTGATTGGTGTGGCTGGTATGAGTCTTACCCGGGATTCAAAATCCTTCCTTATTGTGTACGCTCGTCCGGGCACAGTACCTAACTGAGGCTTGGAGGAGGGTCATGGTGGGAGGAGCCAGTGCACACCAGGTAGTCTAAGATCTTTCTAGAGTGCCCAGCCTCCTTCGGAGCCCGCTATTCCCCATGGTCCTTACAGAGTTCCCAGCATCCACTACGGACTACGAGAAATAGAATTATCGGTGAGTAAATTCTTATTTTCATTCGTGCATTGGAGATGATAGGGAGAGGACGTGGCTGGCGTCCTCTCCGTTTATTGTTGAAGTTGATTGCTTTATTGCTTAATTGTGGGGAGGACTGGGGAGCAGCTGTTAGGAGGAGTACAGTGCAGAGTTTTGCTGATAAGTGACCACCAGTTTTTATCCGTTCTCTGACTGAAAAAAACGCTCCATACCATATCTGTGCTCAGTGTGCTGCATAATATATCTGTGCTCACACTGCTTAATTGTGGGGACTGGGGAGCAGCTGTATTATATAGCAGGAGTACAGTGCAGAGTTTTGCTGACAGTGACCACCAGTATACGTTGTCTGCCTGAAAAACACTCCATATCTGTGCTGCTTTATTGTGGGGACTGGGGACCACCAGTATAATTAATATTATATAAAAGGAGTACAGTGCAGAGTTTTGCTGACACAGTGACCACCAGTATACTATATATAGCAGTACGGTAGGCCAGTGCTGTACCTACCTCTGTGTCGTCATGCATTAAGTATACTATCCATCTACATTCTATACCTGTGGTGCATTTTAGTTTTGCAGTTTGCTGACACAGTGACCACCAGTATACTATATATAGCGGTACGGTAGGCCACTGCTGTACCTACCTCTGTGTCGTCAAGTATACTATCCATCCATACCTGTGGTGCATTTCAGTTGTGCGCAGTAAATATAGTAGTAGGCCATTGCTATTGATACTGGCATATAATTCCACACATTAAAAAATGGAGAACAAAAATGTGGAGGTTAAAATAGGGAAAGATCAAGATCCACTTCCACCTCGTGCTGAAGCTGCTGCCATTAGTCATGGCCGAGACGATGAAATGCCATCAACGTCGTCTGCCAAGGCCGATGCCCAATGTCATAGTAGAGAGCATGTAAAATCCCAAAAACAAAAGTTCAGTAAAATGACCCAAAAATCAAAATTAAAATCGTCTGAGGAGAAGCGTAAACTTGCCAATATGCCATTTACGACACGGAGTGGCAAGGAACGGCTGAGGCCCTGGCCTATGTTCATGGCTAGTGGTTCAGCCTCAAATGAGGATGGAAGCACTCATCCTCTCGCTAGAAAAATGAAAAGACTTAAGCTGGCAAAAGCACAGCAAAGAACTGTGCGTTCTTCTAAATCACAAATCCCCAAGGAGAGTCCAATTGTGTCGGTTGCTATGCCTGACCTTCCCAACACTGGACGGGAAGAGCTTGCGCCTTCCACCATTTGCACGCCCCCTGCAAGTGCTGGAAGGAGCACCCGCAGTCCAGTTCCTGATAGTCAAATTGAAGATGTCAGTGTTGAAGTACACCAGGATGAGGATATGGGTGTTGCTGGCGCTGGGGAGGAAATTGACAAGGAGGATTCTGATGGTGAGATGGTTTGTTTAAGTCAGGAACCCGGGGAGACACCTGTTGTCCGTGGGACGAATATGGCCATTGACATGCCTGGTCAAAATACAAAAAAAATCAGCTCTTTGGTGTGGAATTATTTCAACACAAATGCGGACAACAGGTGTCAAGCCGTGTGTTGCCTTTGTCAAGCTGTAATAAGTAGGGGTAAGGACGTTAACCACCTCGGAACATCCTCTCTTATATGTCACCTGCAGCGCATTCATCATAAGTCAGTGACAAGTTCAAAAACTTTGGGTGACAGCGGAAGCAGTCCACTGACCACTAAATCCCTTCCTCTTGTAACCGAGCTCCTGCAAACCACACCACCAACTCCCTCAGTGTCAATTTCCTCCTTACCCAGGAAAGCCAATAGTCCTGCAGGCCATGTCACTGTCAAGTCTGACGAGTCCTCTCCTGCCTGGGATTCCTCCAATGCATCCTTGAGTGTAATGCCTACTGCTGCTGGCGCTGCTGTTGTTGCTGCTGGGAGTCGATCGTCATCCCAGAGGGGAAGTCGGAAGACCACTTGTACTACTTCCAGTAAGCAATTGACTGTCCAACAGTCCTTTGCGAGGAAGATGAAATATCACAGCAGTCATCCTGCTGCAAAGCAGATAACTCAGGCCTTGGCAGCCTGGGCGGTGAGAAACGTGGTTCCGGTATCCATCGTTAATTCAGAGGCAACTATAGACTTGATTGAGGTACTGTGTCCCCGGTACCAAATAACATCTAGGTTCCATTTCTCTAGGCAGGCGATACCGAAAATGTACACAGACCTCAGAAAAAGAGTCACCAGTGTCCTAAAAAATGCAGTTGTACCCAATGTCCACTTAACCACGGACATGTGGACAAGTGGAGCAGGGCAGACTCAGGACTATATGACTGTGACAGCCCACTGGGTAGATGTATTGCCTCCCGCTGCAAGAACAGCAGCGGCAGCACCAGTAGCAGCATCTCGCAAACGCCAACTCGTTACTAGGCAGGCTACGCTTTGTATCACCGCTTTCCAGAATACGCACACAGCTGAAAACCTCTTACGGCAACTGAGGAAGATCATCGCAGAATGGCTTACCCCAATTGGACTCTCCTGGGGATTTGTGGCATCGGACAACGCCAGCAATATTGTGCGTGCATTACATCTGGGCAAATTCCAGCACGTCCCATGTTTTGCACATACCTTGAATTTGGTGGTGCAGAATTATTTAAAAAACGACAGGGGAGTGCAAGAGATGCTGTCGGTGGCCAGAAGAATTGCGGGCCACTTTCGGCGTACAGGCACCGCGTACAGAAGACTGGAGCACCACCAAAAACACCTGAACCTGCCCTGTCATCATCTGAAGCAAGAGGTGGTAAGGAGGTGGAATTCAACCCTCTATATGCTTCAGAGGATGGAGGAGCAGCAAAAGGCCATTCAAGCCTATACATCTGGCCACGATATAGGCAAAGGAGGTGGAATGCACCTGACTCAAGCGCAGTGGAGAATGATTTCAACGTTGTGCAAGGTTCTGCAACCTTTTGAACTTGCCACACGTGAAGTCAGTTCAGACACTGCCAGCCTGAGTCAGGTCATTCCCCTCATCAGGCTTTTGCAGAAGAAGCTGGAGACATTGAAGGAGGAGCTAAAACAGAGCGATTCCGCTAGGCATGTGGGACTTGTGGATGGAGCCCTTCATTCGCTTAACCAGGATTCACGGGTGGTCAATCTGTTGAAATCAGAGCACTACATTTTGGCCACCGTGCTCGATCCTAGATTTAAAACCTACGTTGTATCTCTCTTTCCGGCAGATACAAGTCTGCAGAGGTTCAAAGACCTGCTGGTAAGAAAATTGTCAAGTCAAGCGGAACGTGACCCGTAAACATCTCCTCCTTCACATTCTCCCGCAACTGGGGGTGCGAGGAAAAGGCTACGAATTCCGAGCCCACCCGCTGGCGGTGATGCAGGGCAGTCTGGAGCGAGTGCTGACATCTGGTCCGGACTGAAGGACCTGCCAACGATTACTGACATGTCGTCTACTGTCACTGCATATGATTCTCTCACCATTGAAAGAATGGTGGAGGATTATATGAGTCGCCGCATCCAAGTAGGCACGTCAGACAGTCCGTACGTATACTGGCAGGAAAAAGAGGCAATTTGGAGGCCCTTGCAGAAACTGGCTTTATTCTACCTAAGTTGCCCTCCCTCCAGTGTGTACTCCGAAAGAGTGTTTAGTGCCGCCGCTCACCTTGTCAGCAGTCGGCGTACGAGGTTACTTTCAGAAAATGTGGAGAAGATGATGTTCATTAAAATTAATTATAATCAATTCCTCCGTGGAGACATTCACCAGCAGCAATTGCCTCCAGAAAGTACACTGGGACCTGAGATGGTGGATTCCAGTGGGGACGAATTAATAATTTGTGAGGAGGGGGATGTACACAGTGAAAGGGGTGATGAATCGGACGATGATGATGAGGTGGACATCTTGCCTCTGTAGAGCCAGTTTGTGCAAGGAGAGATTGATTGCTTCTTTTTTGGTGGGGGCCCAAACCAACCAGTCATTTCAGTCACAGTCGTGTGGCAGACCCTGTCGCTGAAATGATGGGTTCGTTAAAGTGTGCATGTCCTGTTTATACGACATAAGGGTGGGTGGGAGGGCCCAAGGACAATTCCATCTTGCACCTCTTTTTTCTTTCATTTTTCTTTGCGTCATGTGCTGTTTGGGGAGTATTTTTTTCAAGTGCCATCCTGTCTGACACTGCAGTGCCACTCCTAGATGGGCCAGGTGTTTGTGTCGGCCACTTGGGTCGCTTATCTTAGTCACACAGCTAGCTCATTGCGCCTCTTTTTTTCTTTGCGTCATGTGCTGTTTGGGGAGTATTTTTTTGAAGTGCCATCCTGTCTGACACTGCAGTGCCACTCCTAGATGGGCCAGGTGTTTGTGTCGGCCACTTGGGTCGCTTAGCTTAGTCACACAGCTACCTCATTGCGCCTCTTTTTTTCTTTGCGTCATGTGCTGTTTGGGGAGTATTTTTTTGAAGGGCCATCCTGCGTGACACTGCAGTGCCACTCGAAGATGGGCCAGGTGTTTGTGTCGGCCACTTGGGTCGCTTATCTTAGTCACACAGCTACCTCATTGCGCCTCTTTTTTTCTTTGCGTCATGTGCTGTTTGGGGAGTATTTTTTTCAAGTGCCATCCTGTCTGACACTGCAGTGCCACTCCTAGATGGGCCAGGTGTTTGTGTCGGCCACTTGGGTCGCTTATCTTAGTCACACAGCAACCTCATTGCGCCTCTTTTTTTCTTTGCGTCATGTGCTGTTTGGGGAGTATTTTTTTCAAGTGCCATCCTGTCTGACACTGCAGTGCCACTCCTAGATGGGCCAGGTTTTTGTGTCGGCCACTTGGGTCGCTTAGCTTAGCCATCCAGCGACCTCGGTGCAAATTGTAGGGCTAAAAATAATATT
This sequence comes from Pseudophryne corroboree, assembly GCF_028390025.1. Lineage (NCBI taxonomy): Eukaryota > Metazoa > Chordata > Amphibia > Anura > Myobatrachidae > Pseudophryne > Pseudophryne corroboree. Next base: position 470,894,110 of record NC_086449.1, read on the forward strand.
GTGAGGTGTTCAGAATAGACTGGAAATGAGTGGAAATGGTAATTGAGGTTAATAATACTATGGGATCAAAATGACCCCCAAATTCTATGATTTAAGCTGTTTTTTAGGGTTTTTTGAAAAAAACACCCGAATCCAAAACACACCCGAATCCGACAAAATTTTTCGGTGAGGTTTTGCCAAAACGCGTCCGAATCCAAAACACGGCCGCGGAACCGAATCCAAAACCAAAACACAAAACCCGAAAAATGTCCGGTGCACATCACTATTTATTTATATTACCTATGTGAATGTATAGCATGACGCTGAGCTGAGGATTAACAAACAGAACTTCATATTTTTATTTCCCCTTATTAAAGCTCAATTTCAAATCATCATCCTTATGTTTATACCGCAGTTCTGGGATTTTGGAATCAGTTAATTCTGGGCCTAGTTGTACACTATTCCAATCCGCACTGGGCATGCGTCAAAGTACATTACAGTAATCACATGCTGCGAGTCTTTATTCGCAGTGTGAGTGACATCAGGGAGCATTTGGGGGAAGCACACAATTGCTTAGATCTGCAAAGTTTTTGTAATTTGCATACTTCCTCACATCTACTGCGTGCGGGATCGCATCTGCAAAGTATTCACGTACATCACAGAATAAGGCCCTCTGTCTCCTAATCCTGGTATTTGACACATGCTATATTACTACAGTGGATCAGCTGGGTAATGTAAGAGGGTAACATTTGCAACACAAATGTTATAAAGGGAAGCTTGTAAGAGAACCAGAAATATCTTCTTGGGGCACTGCAAGTGGTCCTCTTTAATGCAACTAAATCAGACACACGTATAAGAGCTTTTGGGCCTGATACTGAGTCACTTGTAGAAGCGAACGCAGCAGTATCTATTGGCAGTCGTGTATTGGCAGTTGCCCTTTTGTAAGTTTATGCAAATGTTGCTACAAACTCCTTCTCTTGTGTACATCCATGTCAGGGGCAAACGCAGGATTTATTCAGGGGGGTTTCCATGGGTGTGTATGTGTGTGTAATTATAATATACTGTGTGTGTATGTGTGTGTGTGTGTATATATATATATATATATATATATATAATCGATCTGGCACTCTGCGCTGGATAATGTTTTGTGTTCGGGTGCCTTCAGTGTGGGTACAGATGCTGACAATGAAAAAACTGCGGCACTCCCAGACTTGCTTTTTAAAAAGTTTTTAGTGAAGCAAAATCACCTTGCATAGGTGCAACGTTTCGGTGCCCCTACAGCACCATTTTCAAGCACAATATATAAAACAGACAAACAGTGTGTGTACTGACAACTCGCCTAAATAGGCGTCTTCCATCCCGCTGTGAAGGAGCGGAACCCGGCTCCTTCACAGCGGGATGGAAGACGTCTATTTAAAAACTTTTTGAAAAGCAAGTCTGGGAATGCCGCAGTCTTTTTGTTGTGTGTGTGTATATGTATGTGTATATATATATATATATATATATATATATATATATATATAGTCGATCCAGTTTCTCAGAACCAATCCATTAAAGCTTTCACAAGAGCGGTTAATCATCAAGTACAACTTGCAATTAAACAAGACAAACCTCCCCATTCCAACCTTACGAAGGAAGAATGGCATGCTTTAAATAAATTAAGCAAGTATGACGACATCGTCATCCGCCCGGCGGATAAGGGGGGTGCCATTGTAATACAGAACGTTTCTGATTATATCTCTGAATTGGATCGACAACTATCGGACACTGCAACTTACCGCAAGCTTCATTCTGATCCAACAAACACCTTCAAAAAAGAATTGGATGCTGTTTTGACACAAGCCCTGCAGGAAGGTTTACTATCATCTTCCCAATACGAACTATGACTACCAAATTTCCGGTTGTACCAATCTTGTATTCGGTACCAAAAATACATAAAAACAGCCAGTGTCCCCCTGCACGTCCTATAATCTCCGCGAGGGGATCTCTTTTTCAAAAAGTATCCATCTTTTTAGATCATTATTTACAACCGTGTATCCAGGCTGTTGATCACTGTTTAAAGGACACCACCTCTCTTCTCAACAAATTATCAACCATCACTACAGTTCCCATGGATTGCTTATTGGTCACTATTGACGTTCAGAATTTATATACCTGCATTCCTCACGTGGAAGGATTGAATGCAGTGGAAAATCTGATTCGGAACAATATAGCATTTACGGGACCTGACATCATCAACCTTTTTCTTTCTTTATTACAGCTTACGTTGCAGAGAAATTATTTTTTGTTCAATAATCAATTTTATTTACAGCTTGCTGGATGTTCCATGGGCAGCAACGTGTCGCCCTCCTTTGCCAACAGTTTCATGTTGCAAGTGGAGGACTCATTGTTCCTGTCCAATGAAACAGTCAAACCTTACGTCTTATTGTATCTCAGATACATAGACGATTTGCTTCTATTTTGGACAGGCCCTCGTGATTTGTTAGAATCCACATTAGAATTACACAATAAGTCCAATTCTCCCATCAAGTTTACATATTATATACATGAACAGAGTGTTAATTACTTAGATGTATTGATTAACATCACTGAACAGAGAATTGAAACTGATATATATATCAAAGACACAGACAGGAATAATCTTTTACAGGCGTCCAGCCATCACCCCATATCCCTTCGTAAAGGCCTTCCGTATTCCCAGATGCTTCGCTTAAAACGAATTATCAGTGATGTCGATAAACTTGAATTAGCTTGTAATAATATGATAACAAAATTTGAACAAAGGGGATATACCCATTCTGAATTACTTTGTATTAAAAACAAAGTGCTCAAGATTAAAAGAAGTGAGACTTTAGTCCCAGTCGACAAATCCACTAAAGCCGACAGGTTGATATGGACTAATCAGTACAACACACAGAGTGATGCGATCAACAGAGCCACCAAACAGTTTTGGCCCATAGTGCAAACAGACAAAAAACTAAACACCTTGTCCAATACACGCATTATGCCAGCGTATAAGAGAGGAAAAAATATACGGGATATGGTGGTTAAAACTATGATTGTAGGCACTAAAAAAGTTCAAACCACCACTTTTCTCAAATCCTCATGCCCAGGATGTTTTAAATGCTTAGGCTGCACTACATGCAGCCATATGCTAGTAGGAGACACCTTTTGTCACCCGTTCACGGGAAAAAAATTCAAGATCAGACATCGTGTGACATGCACCACACGGTTTGTAGTCTACCTCCTAAGTTGCCCCTGCGGGCTTCACTATGTCGGTAAGACTGATTGCATGTTCAAAGAGAGAATGGCAGGACACCGTACATCTATCCGAGCCGCCTTAACATCAGGTCGGAGCGATCAACCCGTAGCACGACACTTTTCACAAGCTAAACATTCGATTGCAGTCTTACGACATCGCATAATCGACCACATCCCACCCCTTAAGAGAGGTGGTGATCGTGGCCAACTTTTATTGAAAGCAGAAGCTAAATGGATATTTTTGTTAGACACCCTGTCCCCCCATGGGCTTAATGAACATGCAGTGTTATCAGCATTCATTTAGTCAATGTGCAATATCATTTTCAATACACATATTTCCAAACACTGTCTTTTCTCCAACATCCATTGTTACATATTAATCTTTCTCTTTATTACATTTTTTCTATTCATTCCATCTCTGATGCGCTGATTCCATTTGGACAGCATTTGTTACAACATGATTGTTATTTTGTATACATGTTTCTTATTATGTGTCCTACCAGTGTGTGGTACATTTAACAGTTAAAGTCAGACAAATGGTACAATTAATGCCTGTTAGCATCGAGCACTTAGCTCTATGTTTATTTCAAACTAATCATTGGACTTTTCATAATGTTGTCTAGATTTATACTGTGGATTCATTTTTACACATTGGATAATTCCTGTTTTATCACACTTTCAGAGGTGTTCCGGTCCGGGTGCTCCATGACGCCGAAGCCGGCGCCTCAGCATTACGTCATTCAACGAGCGAGACGCGATGGGCCGCTGGCGCCATGGACCATCAGACGGGGGTATTTAGGTGAGTGGCACGGTTATATTTGTTAATCCTGACGAAAATGTTCACTTGACATTGAAACGTTGATTCAGCAACCAAGACTTGCGTCTGTTGTCTTATTTCATGCCACGAGTGCCGCCTACACGCCGAATATATTATTGGACACAGTGCACACTGTAACCATCGGAAGGCACCGGCTACTTCATCAACTTCAACTCCAGCTGTGGACACAGTGAGTGCCGTGCAACAAGCTTTGATATATATATATATATATATATATATATATATATATACACATATATATATACATGCATATATATATAAATGGAAAGAATGGAGGCGGCACTCACGCAGATTTGTGCAAATATAGAAAGGTCAGTTTAATGTACCGACATAGAAAAAAACGAGTGAATAATATAAAAATAAATACCACGTGCATGATATCTCTAAATGCTCTAACACTTAGAAAGCTAGATCCATCACAAACATTATATATATAAAAGTTCAGTAAATAGGTACATTACTGTTATGCACACCAGTGCCTGCAGGAAAGTACTAGTGTCAGAACTGTTATGCACTCCAGTGTCTGCAGGAATGTACTGGTGTTTGAACTGTTATGCAAAACTAATGGACTCACAGACAAACTGGGGAATATGACATAACGTACACAGAAGGTGATAGGGTAACAAAATACACACACAGTGAACAGAGAAGCCCAGAGGCTAAGGAACTGGGTATCTCCCTTGTATTAGAACTGCTCAGATGTAAAAAGCAAGATGTTGTGTTTTAATACGTAGAGAACCCGAAATGCTGTTGCTAAGGGCAACAGCAAAACCCTAAAGGGTTACCAACGGGTGTGGCAGTAAACTCCTTGGTCAGAGATGGAATGATAGACACAAGGAGAGCCTCCACAATCATGATTCTCACTTGCAGTGCACAGGTTTAAGCTTACTGCCACTAAACTGACCCCTGACACCTAGCACAGTGAGACAGGATTAGACAGGCAAGTGTTATAATACAGCCGCAAACTTGCTAAGTTCACAGAGTAATAACAGAACCCCAGCAAGCTAAACGACTGACTCCAGTCTTACTGCTAGGTCTGGATTGGCAGAGTGTAATACCAAATCCCCAGGCCTATTTGCAGTAAGCAACAAACAAATACAAAGCTACACAGTACTGGCTAACTTTCATGAACTGACTAACCAACAGAGATTCAGCAGCATCTGCTTACCCTGAAAAGAGGCCTTATAAAGCAGGTGCTGTCCACGCCCCACTCAGACCTCACAGACTGTGAGCACAAAAACCAGCACCGGATCCCCTGCCGTGCACAGAGCCTATAACCACTGCACAGCAAAAGACCCGAACCGGAGTATCAGCTGCGCTCAGGTTACTCCACTAGCACTTGTCTCCCGGTTGCCATGACGACGTGGCAGCACAGGGCAGGAGACCCTAACAGTACCCCCCCTCTGACGAGGGGTCAAAGAACCCCTACCACCGGGTTTATCGGGGAACTGCGAGAAGAAAGAGCGTATCAGTCTGGGGGCATGAAGATCACAACTGCGCACCCACGACCGCTCCTCCGGGCCATACCCCTTCCAGTGCACCAAAAATGACAGCCGACCCCGAACCACCTTGGAGTCAAGAATCCTTTCAACAACAAACTCCCTCTGGCCACGTATCAGAAGAGGGGAAGGTCTTCCACTGGAAGAAGGATTACTAATCGCCCGTTTTAAAAGGGAACAATGAAATGTTTTATTGATACCCAAAGAACGGGGCAGATCTAACTGAAATGCCACCGGATTGATAACCCTGGTGATCTTATAAGGGCCGATGAACCGGGGCCCTAACTTATGAGATGGCTGTCTCAACTTCAAATTCTTGGTAGACAACCAGACGAAGTCTCCTAATTTGAAGCTGCAGGGTCTTTTCCGCTTATCAAAAACCCTTTTGGTCACTAATGACACAGACACAAGGGCTTTCTTCACTTTCCGCCAAATACCTCTAAGGACCGAAACCACAGAGGAACCACCAGGCGTGGAGTCCAGGGGGTCAAAAGAATTGGCCTTAGGATGATGCCCATACACACAAAGGAAGGGAGAGATCCCTGTAGCAGAGTGAGCCGCGTTGTTATAGGCAAACTCCGCCATGGACAGATGAGCAACCCAGTCAGTCTGACACTTGGAGACATAACACCTGAGGAACTGCTCCAAGGACTGGTTCACCCTTTCAGTCTGCCCATTAGACTGCGGATGGTAGCCTGACGACAAGCTGACAGAAATCAGGAGATCGGAACAAAATGCCCTCCAGAATTTGGCCACAAACTGGGATCCGCGGTCAGAGACCACATCAAGTGGCAACCCGTGGAGACGCACAACATGCAGCATAAATAATTCAGACAGGCGTCTGGCTGATGGCAGCCCAACCAGTGGAACGAAGTGCGCCATCTTCGAAAACCTGTCAACGACAACCCAGATGGCTGTCATCCCCGAGGATTTGGGCAAGTCCACCACAAAATCCATTGAAATGTGGGTCCATGGCTTAGATGGGATAGAGAGTGGATGTAATGGGCCAACAGGAACCCCTCTAGGAGTCTTATTTCGGGCACAGATGTCACATGCCCGAACCCACTGATCCACATCCTTAGCCACCGAGGGCCACCACACCGCCCTAGATAGCAACTCCCGAGTTCTGGCAATACCCGGGTGACCTGCCGACTTCTTGGCATGGAATTCCAGGAACACTCGCTGTCTTAACCTAGGAGGCACAAACAAAAGACCTACCGGAAGGTCTGGAGGAGCCTGCTTCTGTGCTCTAAGGACTAATGATAAGAGGTCCTGGGTAATGCCCACTTTAATACATGATGGGGAAACAATGGGCAACGGCTCCTCGGTGGTCTCCTGGATTGGAGCAAAACTCCGCGAGAGCGCATCAGCCTTGATGTTTTTTTACCCAGGGCGATATGTTATCAAAAAATTAAAGCGAGCAAAAAACAAAGCCCATCGTGCCTGCCTGGCATTGAGACGCTTCGCTGACTCTAAATATGCCAGATTCTTATGGTCAGTGAGAATTGAGACCACAAACTTAGCCCCCTCAAGCCAGTGTCTCCACTCCTCGAGTGCATCCTTAATAGCCAACAATTCCCGGTTACCCACGTCATAATTCATCTCGGCAGGCGAAAATTTACGGGAAAAGTAAGCACAGGGATGAAGGCGATTATCAGACACTCCCATCTGAGAAAGCACTGCCCCAATACCCATCTCAGAGGCATCCACCTCCACCACAAAAGGACGCTCTGGATCTGGGTGTCGCAGCACCTTGGCCGAAACAAATGCCCTTTTGAGACGGGCAAAAGCCGCTTTAGCCTCACAAGACCAGTGAGCAACATCCGCCCCTTTCTTAGTGAGTGCCACCAAGGGCGCCACTATAGACGAAAATCCAGCGATAAATCGTCTATAAAAATTCGCAAAGCCCAGGAAACGCTGAAGCGCCTTCAAACTAGTGGGCTGCACCCAATCCAGGACTGCCTGTACCTTGGAACCCTCCATTTGGAAACCTTCTGGGGAGATAATATATCCTAGAAATGCGATTTGCTGAACTTCAAATTCGCACTTCTCCAGCTTCGCCCCAAGCCGGTGGTCTCTGAGTTTCTGGAGGACTAAGCGTACATGCTTCCGATGTTCCTCCAGGGAATGGGAGAAGATTAGGATGTCATCTAAGTATACAACTAAGAATCTATCCAAATATTCCCTGAGCACATCATTCATGAAATCCTGGAAGACTGCCGGGGCATTACAGAGCCCAAAAGGCATCACCAAATATTCATAATGCCCTGAGTGGGTATTAAAGGCAGTCTTCCATTCATCCCCCTCTCTTATTCGGATTAGATTGTAGGTCAATCTTAGAAAAAATGGTGGCAGTACGAAGCTGGTCAAACAAGACCGAAATGAGAGGCAGTGGGTATGAGTTTTTAATCGTGATACGGTTCAATTCCCTGAAGTCGATGCAGGGTCGCAACGAACCGTCCTTTTTACCCACGAAGAAGAACCCCGACCCAACTGGAGACTGTGAAGGTCTGATAAATCCCTTAGCCAAGTTCTCCTGAATGTACTCTGCCATAGCCTGAGTCTCAGGACGTGACAGGGAGTACAACCTGCTCTTGGGAAGCTTAGCATTTGGCAACAAATCAATGGCACAGTCATAGGGGCGATGGGGAGGTAGTACCTCTGCAACTTTTTTGGAGAACACGTCCGCAAAATCTGCATAACACCCTGGCAATCCTGGCAAACTTAGCTGCGAGAGCCTGACTGGAAGGCTCAAGCAACTCCTGAAACAATCAGTACCCCAACTAAGAATCTCCCCAGAGACCCAGTCAAATTGAGGATTGTGGGCCCTTAACCAGGGTAACCCCAACACCAATGGGGCAAAAGTACAGACAGTCACATAAAAGGACAATTTTTCAGAGTGTGTGGCTCCAATAAACAAAGAAATCTGGCTAGTGCAAGAGGTAATTTTACCTTGGGATAATGGTTCCCCGTTTAACCCACAAATCTCAATTTCCGATGCCAAGGGTACTAAGGGAACAGAGTGTTTTAGGGCGAATTGGCGGTCCATAAAAACCCCGTCGGCCCCACTGTCCACAAAGGCCTCAGTCTTGACAGTTTGACCGAGGATCTTCAAGGTCACCGGAATGATAAAAGTCTTCTTGGGAAATTCTGACTTCTGGCCTGACAGGATATTTCCCATCACCCTCAGGCCCTGAAGTTTTCCGGCTTTTCTGGGCATGATACTACCACATGACCTTTATTCCCACAGTACAAACACAACCCCTGCTGTCTCCTCCGCGTCTTCTCACGCGAGGAGAGGCGGGTAGCCCCAATCTGCATAGGCTCCTCAGAAAATTCCTCATAGTCTGAGGTTCCCTTGGGAAGGAAGGAAATCTCAGTCTCCCTTTCAAGCCTACGCTCTCTCAGCCGTCTATCCACCCGGATGGATAACTGCATGAGCTGATCCAAGCTATCAGGCAAGGGATATTGTACCAGTTGGTCCTTTATCTGGTTAGAAAGACCTCTTCGGTACTGGTGTCTCAGGGCTGGGTCATTCCACTGGGTATCATGGGCCAACCTCCGAAACTCCGTACAGTAAACCTCAACTGGCCTTCGCCTTTGCTTAAGGATCGAAATCTGAGCCTCGGCTGAGGCCGTCTTGTCAGGGTCATCATACAACATGCCCAGTGCCGTAAAAAAAGCATCAACACTTTTAAGCGACGGACAGTCAGGCTGCAACCCATATGCCCAGACCTGTGGGTCTCCTTGTAGCAAGGAAATCACTATGCCCACCCGCTGAATCTCCGACCCAGAAGACTGAGGCCTAAGCCGGAAGTATAGCTTGCAGCTCTCCTTGAAACAAAAGAACTGCGAGCGATCTCCAGAAAAACGATCCGGGAGATTTACTTTCGGCTCCTTAACCCCTGCAGGTGCTGCTGCTGCGGGAGCTCCGCCAGCAGCCTGGGAGGTGTGCATTTTAATGGACAAATCATTAAATTGCCGAGTCAGGACCTGCACCTGATCGACCACCTGTTGCTACGTATTTTGAGGGGTATGCTCCATATTCCCACAAAATTTCAACAGGAGTATTAGGCTGCTGAATATGTTATGCACACCAGTGCCTGCAGGAAAGTACTAGTGTCAGAACTGTTATGCACTCCAGTGTCTGCAGGAATGTACTGGTGTTTGAACTGTTATGCAAAACTAATGGACTCACAGACAAACTGGGGAATATGACATAACGTACACAGAAGGTGATAGGGTAACAAAATACACACACAGTGAACAGAGAAGCCCAGAGGCTAAGGAACTGGGTATCTCCCTTGTATTAGAACTGCTCAGATGTAAAAAGCAAGATGTTGTGTTTTAATACGTAGAGAACCCGAAATGCTGTTGCTAAGGGCAACAGCAAAACCCTAAAGGGTTACCAACGGGTGTGGCAGTAAACTCCTTGGTCAGAGATGGAATGATAGACACAAGGAGAGCCTCCACAATCATGATTCTCACTTGCAGTGCACAGGTTTAAGCTTACTGCCACTAAACTGACCCCTGACACCTAGCACAGTGAGACAGGATTAGACAGGCAAGTGTTAGAATACAGCCGCAAACTTGCTAAGTTCACAGAGTAATAACAGAACCCCAGCAAGCTAAACGACTGACTCCAGTCTTACTGCTAGGTCTGGATTGGCAGAGTGTAATACCAAATCCCCAGGCCTATTTGCAGTAAGCAACAAACAAATACCAAGCTACACAGTACTGGCTAACTTTCATGAACTGACTAACCAACAGAGATTCAGCAGCATCTGCTTACCCTGAAAAGAGGCCTTATAAAGCAGGTGCTGTCCACGCCCCACTCAGACCTCACAGACTGTGAGCACAAAAACCAGCACCGGATCCCCTGCCGTGCACAGAGCCTATAACCACTGCACAGCAAAAGACCCGAACCGGAGTATCAGCTGCGCTCAGGTTACTCCACTAGCACTTGTCTCCCGGTTGCCATGACGACGTGGCAGCACAGGGCAGGAGACCCTAACAATTACTTAATATGACAATTATACTAGACCATTATGATAGACAGGGTCAAATGGAGTAATTAGCAATATGAAAGTGCTCTAACGTGCCAAGGCCACCTAACAGTGATATCGTAACATGGCGACCATCATCATAAAGTAAGCTATCTTAGAACAGACTATATAGTTACAAAAAACAGACTATGTAGTTACAAAAAACACTGTAGGCCTAAATTCTCATTGAGGCCACGAGGGGAGAGAGTCCCCAATTTATAAATCCACCTGGACTCTCGTTGTAAAAGCGTTCTATCTCTATCGCCCCCTCTAAGTGTCTTAGGGACTTGATCGATCAATATTGCCCTAATACTTGCCACCCCATGTTTAAGCTCAAAACAATGGCGGGCAAACGGTTGGTCACTATGACCTTTTTCAAAAGCTTTTTTAATGGCACTTCTATGCAGGGCCATACGTTCTCGGAACTGGCGTATGGTCTTGCCAACATAGGCAAGGCCACACGGACAGGTCAAGAGATACACAACATGTGTGGACGTGCATGTGAGGCGATGTTTAATGGCTATTTTTTTCCCAGTAAGTGGATGGTTAAAGGTATTGCCTGTCATTAAAGTGTTACATGTGGCACATCCCAGGCACCTAAAGCAACCTGGTTTGGCTCTTAAAAAGTGGGCATCCTGTTTACTAGTCAACTGGGTGACGTCCAATTTAACTAGATGATCCCCTATATTGCGACCCCTGGTGTAGCTAGGTAACAGGGACGTCTGAGCCAGTGATGATAAAGCCCCCTCCGTTTGAATAATTGGCCATAGGGTTTTAGCTTTTCTTACCCGTTGCTTGGTGGCTGTTGTATATCTATTGACCCATGGCAATCGGGGACTATAACCCCTACTAGGTCTAGCTGAGGGATTCAGTGCTTGCTCCCGTGAGATTTTTAAGGCCTTAGATTTAGCTTTCTCTAGCTCTCCTAATGGGTAACCCCGTTCTGCAAATTTGACTAACATCTTGTCCATGGCTGTCACTGTTTCTATAGGATCAGAGGTGATACGTCGTACTCGCATAAATTGCGAATAGGGTAACCCCCTGCGCAATGGACTGGGGTGAAAGCTACGATAATCTAAAAGCATATTTCTGTCGGTCTTCTTGGTAAATAAAGAAGTCGACAGTATGCCCAGATTAATAGTAATTGCCACATCCAAAAAAATAATGGTGGTCTCATCAATATTGAATGTAAATTGTACAGGATGCTGCGTTGCATTGTGATCCTCCCATAATTTGACTAGATCTTCCCTAGACCCATGCCATAGTACGATCAAGTCATCTATGTATCTCCTAAAGTAAATAACCCTGGACATGACCTGTGGTTCTAGATACAACATTTTAGACTCAACCTGATGCATAAATGCATTGGCATACGACGGGGCCACTGCTGACCCCATCGCACACCCGGTTAACTGAAGCATAAATCTGCCATTAAAAAGAAAATAATTACGTCTGAGGACTTTATCCAAGAGAGACAGGAAAAATGATATCTCAGGGCCATGATAGGCTTCATTATCTTGGATAAGTGATCTTACGGCTTCCATGCCAGCCTCGTGCGGGATGCATGTGTATAAACTCGTCACATCCGAGCTGCAGAGCAATACGCCCTCAGGGAGATTGCCCAGGGCCTGGAGCTGCAGCAGCAAGGATGTGGTATCCTTCAAATGCGAAGGGAGAGATTGTATGCAAGGATTCAAATAGGCGTCCAAGTATACAGATATAGGGTGGTACAGAGACCCTCTGGCAGACACTATTGGTCTGCCAGGGGGGTCCACCATGGATTTATGGACCTTAGGCACTGTATAGAACAACGGGGCCTTAGGATGTTCAATGGTGAGGGCCTTGACCGTTTCGACTGTAATTAAGCCCTGATCCTTGGCCAAAGTTAAAGAGGCATCAAGTTCCTTTTTATATTCTTTGGTCGGGTCCATCGTGAGTCTCTTATAAACCTTGGTGTCATTGAGCTGCCGCTCACATTCCTTGACATAATCAACAAGGTTTTGGATCACGATGGACCCTCCCTTATCGGCCTTACGGACGACTATGTCTGTTCTAAGAGACATATCATGCAATGTGGCCAGTTCAGACCTAGAGAGATTAAGGTGTACTTGATCAGATGTATGACTAATGTCCTCAGTCTCTAACATGCGTAGAAATGTCCTAATAGACGGATTGAGACTTGGGGGATCAAAATTGGATCGAGGGGCTATGTTCCTTAGCTGTATTGGAATACTTGAAACCGTGTTCTCCGAAGGCTGTGCATTAAAGTATTCTTGTCGCCTCAAAGTTCGACCCAGGCGGTGTGTCTCCACCTTACTCTCCAATGGGTCTGGGAAAACTGTGGGTACGAATGAAAGTCCCTTGGCTAATAAGTGGTATTCCTGGTCTGTTAGTGGAACCGAGGATAGATTGAATACCAATTCTTTTAGGCTCGCGGTGGTTTTTGTGCGGATGATCCTTTGGTTTTGTTTTGCCCTCCGCGTCCTCGCCCTCTTCCTGGTTGGGGGGTGCGGTTGGAGCGGGTACCAATTCCCTGTGCTCCAGGGCCTAAAAGGAGAGGCCCTTCCGACTGTGATGTTATGCCAGACTGTCCTTCCGAGTCACTGGCTGAAGAACTGACCCCCGTCTGTTGTTCTCTCCGCCTACGGGAGGTCGACCGCCATTTGGGTTGCTTATGCTCCTGGGATGACCTTGCACCTCCTAGCCAAGGGTAAACTTGTCTTTGCTGGTAGTCTCTCTGTACCGTGACGAGTTTATCCTTTTTAAATCGCACCAGATCTTGGCGGTACTGTTCAATTTGCGTGCCCAATTTGCTAACCCAGTCTGTTTGGGTATCCAACTGTAATGTGGGCTTGTGTTCACCTTCAAATTGTGTCAGTTGCTCTCTCACGGGGTGCATGTAGCCCATGACCACATCGCTCTAATAAATACAAAGAACCCAGCACTCACCAAAGTAAACTCACTTATCCTCAACAATTCAATAAATAAATGATGGTGGGGTACCTTGAAAATCGGTATGCAGGCTTCCGTGCATTGGCCAATCCACAAACTAAACCCCCATCATTTATTTATTGAATTGTTGAGGATAAGTGAGTTTACTTTGGTGAGTGCTGGGTTCTTTGTTTGTATTTATTAGAGCGATGTGGTCATGGGCTACATGCACCCCGCCCTGTGAGTGGTAAGTACAGCTGTGTACCCCGCTTTTGTGGTGGAGAGTGCTGTGTTACATGCACCCCACCCTGTGAGTGGTAAGTGCATAGCTGTGCCCCACTTCTGGTGTGGTGAGTGCTGTGGTTTTTTCTCTGTGTGTATACGATGGGGTTAATCTATGGTTAGCTCTTATTAACCGTGGCCACTAGCTTTCTCATGCACCCCTGTGTGGACTTTATTATCCTGAACCTGTCTCAGCTGTTCCTTAGTAATCATCTTTGAACCAGTGCAATAGGTGACTAGTGTGCCTTTAAAAGCCATAAAGTCTGTGGCAGGTACACATTAAATCTAGCAGGCAGATGATATGTGTAACAGCAGTGAAGTAGTCAGGTTTTAAGACTCTGTGATAGTGTAGGACCTGCATGAAGGTGGGGTACCTTGAAAATCGGTATGCAGGCTTCCGTGCATTGGCCAATCCACCAACTAAATCCCCATCATTTATTTATTGAATTGTTGAGGATAAGTGAGTTTACTTTGGTGAGTGCTGGGTTCTTTGTTTGTATATATATATATATATATATATATATATACACGTGTGTGTGTGTGTGTGTGTGTGTGTGTGTGTGTATATATATATATATATATATATATATACACACACTGTATATACATATATATATATATATATATATATATATATCATACACATACATAGATAATATCCATGACCACTTAATATCACTTAAATACACTTAAATATAAGGTGGTATACATACCACCAGGGACTGGGAGACTGGGAGCAGGAGTTCTGTGATGGGGGAGGGAGGGACGGAGGGAGCTGCTGTGGCTGAACTTCCACAGCCAGCAGCTCCCCCCTGACTTTCACTATGCAGAGAGCTACATACTACTGTAGCTCTCTGCTGGTGCTGCAGGAGGTCCGCGGTAGCGATCGCGCCTTTTGCTGAGACGGAGACAGTGCTGTCTCTGTCTCAACAAAAAAACATTTGGCTCATCAGGGGGGTTTCCAGGTATTCGGAACCCCCCCCCCCTGCGTGCGCCACTGCATGTGGCCAAATGTACAAGGACTGAGATGTGCACTTTTAGTCAGTGGTGCAAGTAGAAAAAATGTTTTACAGGTACTGTGTGCACACGTCAAAAAATCGGTGTGACCAAATGCCACATGGGGCATGGCCAATGAAATGGGGGTGTGATACACAAATGGGGGGGTAGATACACATATAACCCCAATAGTGCCATGTACACGTTGCCACACAGCGCCAGATATACATTGCCCCACAGTGCCAGATATACATTGCCCCACAGTGCCAGATATACATTGCCCCACAGTGCCAGATACACATTGCCCCACAGTGCCACATACACATTGCCCCACAGTGCCAGATACACAAATGCCCCCAGAGTGCCAGATATACATTGCCTCACAGTGCCAGATACACAAATGCCCCCACTGTGTCAGATATACATTGCCCCCCAGTGGCAGATACTGAAATGCCCCCACAGTGCCAGATATACATGTCCTCGCAGTGCCAGATATGCCCCCAGTGTCAGATACAGATATGCCCCCAGTGCCAGATACACATTGCCCCACAGTGCCAGATACACAAATGCCACCAGATTGCCAGATATACATTGCCTCACAGTGCCGGATACACATTGCCCCACAGTGCCAGATACACAAATGACCCCAGAGTGCCAGATATACATTGCCTTACAGTGCCAGATACACAAATGCCCCCACTGTGTCATATATACATTGCCATCCCAGTACCAGATACACAAATGCCCACACTGTGCCAGATATACATTGCCCCCCAGTGGCAGATACATAAATGCCCCCACAGTGCCAGATATGCCCCCAGTGCCAGATACATATATGCCCCCAGTGCCAGATACACATGTCCCCACAGTGCCAGATATGCCCCCAGTGCTGGATAACATGTCACCGCAGTGCCAGATATGCCCCCAGTACCAGATACACATGTCCCCACAGTGCCAGATACACATGTCCCCGCAGTGCCAGATATGCCCCCAGTGCCAGATACAGATACAGTATGCCCCCAGTGCCAGATACACATGTCCCCCCAGTGCCAGATATGCACTCAGTGCCAGATACAGTAATGCCCCCTGGCCAGATACAAATGTCCCCACAGTGCCAGATATGCCCCCAATGCCAGATACACATGTCCCCCCAGTACCAGATATGCCCCCAGTGCCAGATACAGAGATGCCCCCAGTGCCAGATATGCCCCCAGTTCCAAATACAAAGATGCCCCCAGTGCCAGATACATATGTCCCCGCAGTGCCATATATGCCCCCAGTGCCAGGTACACATGCCCCCCTTCCCCTGCTGCTTACCTCACTGCTGCTTCCTGTGTGTGAGGGGAGGAGAGCGCAGCGTGCGCTTCTCCTGCCCCTCAGTGTCTACCTTGGATTTGGTGCCGATCCATGAGCCAATCAAGGCTTGCGGTCTGGCAGCCAATCAGGAGCCTTGGCTGACGGTCTGCAAGCTCTGATTGGCTCATGGGCCAGTGCAGAATTGAAGGAAAACACTGAGGGGCAGGAGAGGCGCAGGCTGCGCTCTCCTCCCCTCATGCAGCAGCAGCGCTGGTGAGCAGCAGCAGGGGAGGGATGGAGCTGCGGCCCTGCGGCATGGGTACGGTGTACCCATGGCTAAATTCTTAAGGGTACGCCGTACCCATGCGTACCCGCCCACTTGCAGCGCTGCTTTTAGTACCCATGCACACTGTAATACTGATAAGTGCATCCTAATACGTCACCATTGGATGTACCACAGAAAGTTGCACCATCCCTATGGCAGGTATAGTTTCTCCTTTGAGTAAGGCCGCCTGAGTAATCCGTCAAGCATCTGGGAACACTTCCACTTGCGTTGACACACCCAAGACACTTCCATAATTTGCCCACTGAATGACCCATTTGTGCATGCACTAGTAGCCACCTCTCAGTCACCACCTAGTAGGAATGCCAATCACTTTTCCACCGCCTTTCTGATACCATTTGAATTAATCACGACAGCACCGTTGTGCAAATAGCTCAGCTACGTGAACATTGGCAATGAATGCAGATTGTGTGAGGCTCAGGATCAGGTACTTTACATTATGGACCTAATTCAGCAAGGAACGCAAAGCAGCAAAGATCGCAGAAAATTCGGAAAAATCGCTAAATCTGAACCATATACCACAAAAAGAAAAAAAATACAACTTCTGAGACGAAGCAAAAACTGCATATGCACTACGAAAAGTAGGCATGTAGGGTGCATACTAAAGGGCTGGACTCGCAAAAACTACGAGCAGGGGTGTGTTGTAGGGTGTATGCTGATGTTCGGTAGACGGTGCATACGCAATTTTTACAACTGATCGCACATTTATGCTAAAAATCGGCATTTCTGCGCATGCGTATGCACTGCAATGCGCAGGTGCATCGTACAGGTAAAATGAGCATCGTGGGTTTGCACGAACATTCCTGTCGCATGGCCGAACGTAGGAAGATTGACATGAAGTGGGCGTTTCTGGGTGGCAACTGACCATTTTCAGGGAGTGTTTGTAAAAACGTAGGCACGGCTGGGTGTTTGCTGGGCGGGTGTGTGACGTCAAAAGCCGTCCCTCCTTCGTTAGAATCAACTCACACGAAGAGTAACTACAGGGCTGGTCTTGTTTTGCACAAAAAGATTTTGCAGGAGCTCTGCTGCACAAGCGTTCGTACTTCTGCAAAGCGTAAATATACTCCCCAGTGGGCGGCGGCAATGCGTTTGCACAGCTGCTAAAAACTGCTAGCGAGCGATCAGCTTGGAATGACCCCCAATGTCTTTTAGCTTCCTAACAGTTTTTGAATGCTTTTTAAGCAACCAACATACCCCCCCACAGATGCTGATACTTGATTTTCTGCCTTCCTTTGGAGTTGTCGATTTCTCTCCTTGATTCTTCTTTATTTCTTTTCAATGACAGACATATTTTTGCGAATTTAGTTTTGGTTTTCACTAGTCCAACAAGCATCATTAATAGTTTTCTTTCTGTTTGGATAATTTAATTCCGTATCTAGTTTATTTGGTATATTTGGTTACCTGTATGGGTTTTCTTATTATACTTTATATACATTGTGCCTTTTCATCAAAATTTTGATTTATGAGTATATATCTTTCCACACAGATTTTACACATTAACATATGTTAGTATTTTACTTTATACTTGTTAGCATTGCTCTATCATATCACTATGTCTTCTGCTGTCCAGATACCACAGTCGGGAGGTTATCTGGAGTATTGCACCGGATAAAACAATATGCATAGTCTTATTAATGTTTCCATACTTGATATATTGTTCGGAAGTTTGTTTGCTTGTCAAACTTTTCTCAAACTTCATGATGTTCGTATTAATTGTTCCTATGTCCCACCCCTTCCTATCCCCATTTCCTATGCCCTATTTCTGATCTACGTGTTGATTATCAGCAACATACTGCTGCTATTTTTCACCCCTTTCTGGTTTATAAATGATTGATCTTAAAATTGGTACACTAAATGTTGGTGGTATTAACTCCCCGGCCAAACGCCGTAAAATTCTTATGTTTTTAACTAAGTCAGATATTAATATTGCTTTTCTACAGGAAACACACCTAACACAACAGGAATCCGTGAAATTGCAGATGTCGCATTGGTCCCTCATAGCGGTCGCTCCATATAACTCTAAATCCAGAGGAGTAGCTCTATTGGCAAAATGTAACCTTAATATTCAAGTTCTTTCATTAGACATAGACCCTAATGACCGTTTTCTAATTGTCAAGATGCCCATCGACGCATGTGTTTTTATCTTTTGCAATATTTATGCACCGAATATTTATAATAAAGCCTTTTTCCAGATGCTCCTAGTTAAGCTAACTCCCTATATCAACCACCACCTCCTCTCCCTTCCTCATTGTCTGCTCTTGACTTTGCCACTTACTTCACATCCAAGATTGACTCCATACGTCAGGACATCACATCCCACCAGTCCAGCAACCAGCCACCACCCATCCTTTGCCACCCCTCCCCTACCCTCTTACCAACTCTGACATCTTTCTCCCTAGTATCTGGTGAGGAAGTCATGGCCCTCATACACTCCTCCCCCCCCCACAACCTCCCCACTCGACCCTATCCCATCCCACCTCCTTCGCTACCTCTCTCCTTCTGCCTGTTCCCATCTTGCCCACCTTCTCAATCTCTCCCTCTCATCAGGCACTGTCCCCTCTGCCTTCAAGCATGCTCTTGTCTCCCCTATTCTTAAAAAACCTACCCTTGATCCTAACACTCTCTCCAAATATCGACCCACCTCTCTCCTCCCCTTTGCCTCCAAACTTCTTGAGCGTATTGTCTATAATCGCCTTACTGCCTTTCTTTCCTCTCACTCACTGCTTGACCCATACCAGTCTGGTTTCCGCTCTCTCCACTCCACTGAAACTGCCCTCACAAAAGTCTGCAATGACCTCCATGCCGCCAAATCTAAGGGCCACTACTCTCTGCTGATTCTTCTTGACCTCTCTGCTGCTTTTGACACTGTGGACCACCCTCTTCTTCTGCAAATCCTTCACTCTCTTGGTCTACGCAATACTGCCCTTTCCTGGCTGTCCTCCTACCTCTCTGATCGTTCCTTCTCTGTCTCCTCTCATGATGCTACCTCGCCCCCACTTCCACTAACTGTTGGTGTCCCCCAAGGTTCTGTTCTTGGGCCTCTCCTTTTCTCTCTCTATACGTCCTCTTTAGGTGAACTCATTAGTTCTTTTAATTTCCAGTATCACCTCTATGCTGATGACACTCAAATCTACCTCTCCTCCCCTGATCTCTCCACGGCTCCCCTCACTCGTGCCTCTAACTGTCTTTCTGCTATCTCTTCCTGGATGTCCCAGCGCTTTCTTAAACTCAACATGTCTAAGACTGAGCTGATCATCTTCCCACCCTCCCGCACAACCTCACCTCCCACAATCTCATTATCCATTGATGGCACGACTATCTCCTCTAGCCCCCAAGTACGCTGTCTTGGTGTAATCCTTGACTCCTCCCTCTCCTTCAAACCACACATTCAGCACCTCTCACAAACCTGTCATTTTAATCTCAAAAACATTTCCAGGATCAGACCTTTTCTCACCCAGGATGCCACTAAGATCATTATTCACTTACTGATTATTTCCAGACTGGACTACTGTAATCTCCTCCTAACTGGCCTCCCTGACAATTACCTCTCTCCACTCCAGTCTATCCTCAATGCTGCTGCTCGGCTCATCTTCCTCACCAAACGCACTACATCCACCTCCCCTCTCCTACTAGTCCTTCACTGGCTTCCCTTCCCCTTCAGAATCCAATTCAAACTTCTCACTCTCACTTACAAAGCTCTCACCCAATCCTCTCCTATTTACATCTCTGACCTTATCTCCCTTTACTCTCCCACCCGTCCTCTTCGCTCTGCTAATGCACGCCGCCTCTCCTGTCTCCTGATTACTTCCTCCCACTCCTATCTCCAAGATTTTTCACGTGCTGCTCCCTTCCTTTGGAATTCTTTACCTCTCCCCCTCAGACTCTCCACCTCTCTACAAAACTTCAAACGGGCTCTCAAGACCCATTTCTTTACCAAACCCAGCCAAATCTCATCCTAACCCTCTGTTCCATGCTCTCTATGTACCCCATCTGTGTCACCCCTGTCTGTCTACCCCTCCCCCTAGAATGTAAGCTCTCACGAGTAGGGCCCTCTTCCCTCATGTGCTCACCCTTTTCTTACTTTAATAATTCTCAACTGCCCAAATCACAGTTTTTTGGGCCACCTGGAACTTATCTCTGTCATTTACTGGTGTAGTTATGCTTAGTTACCCTGTACTTGTCCAAAATTGATTTCAACTGTAAGTCACTGTTTTGATTATGTGCATATGTACTCTGTAATTGGGCGCTGCGGAACCCTTGTGGCGCCATATAAATAAATGATAATAATAATAATAATAATAATAATAATCTTATTGTCTGTGGAGATTTCAACTTAGTTTCCTCTTCTTACTTAGATCGTTCCAATATTTCTAAGGTGCCCCATCACCTTCCTAAACTTGGAATACCTTATTTCTCTAAAAACTCACAATTGACTGACATCTGGCGTGCACTTCATCCTCTCGAAAGAGAATTTTCTTGCCATTCCTCTGCCCATGATACATTTTCCAGAATAGACTACATGTTTATTTCACAACATTTATTTCCTACTGTAACAGATTCGGCCATTGAGTCCATCTTTATCTCTGATCACGCACTGCTTTGGTTTTCCTTTATATTAAGTCCAAAACGCACTTCAATTCGCCAATGGAGATTCCCATCACATTTGTCTAACTCGGCGAAATTCTGTGATTCTTTGAATGTGGCCTGGGATTCTTTTTATTTCTCGAACAAAGGGGGTCATTCCGAGTTGTTTGCTCGTTGACGATTTTCGCTATACTGCGATTACTCGCTTACTGCGCAAGGTTCGCAGAGCGCATGCACTTAGTTATTTTACACAAAAGTTAGGTATTCTACTCACGGCATAACTAAGCTTTTTCATTGCTGTGCTGATCGTAGTGTGATTGACAGGAAGTGGGTGTTTCTGGGCGGAAACTGTGCGGAAAAATGCAGGCGTTCGAGTTGCAAAACGCAGGAGTGGCTGGAGAAACGGGGGAGTGGTTGGGTAAACGCTGGGTGTGTTTGTGACGTCAAACCAGGAACGAAAAGGACTGAGCTGGTCGCAATGGCTGAGTAAGTCTGGAGCTACTCAGAAACTGCTAAGAAATTTCTATTCGCTATTCTGCTAATCTTTCGTTCGCACTTCTGCTAAGCTAAGATACACTCCCAGAGGGTGGCGGCCTAGCATGTACAATGCTGCTAAAAGCAGCTAGCGAACAAACAACTCGGAATCACCCCCAAAATACACTCTGAAGCAGATCCTCCCTTATTTTGGCAAACAGCCAGTACTTAGAGGCGATATTATTTCATACTCCACTGCCCTAAAGAGAAAATATGCTCAATCATATCTAGAAATACAACAGTCCCTTTCTGAAGCCTATCAAGCTTTCAAAACTCACCCCTCGCCGTCTACAAAATCTACATACTTAACACTGAAATTTCAATTTAACGAATTTCTTTCTTCAATGGGTGACAAATATAAATTCAAAGTTGACTTTTGCTTCCATAAGTTTGGAAATAAAGTAGGTAAGCTCCTTACAAACATTTTAAAAGGCTCCTCCTCTCCTATAATAGTTCATCCTTTAAAACTTCCGGATGACTCTCTAACTAATGACCCCCAATGCATAGCTAATATCATGAAGACATTTTATGAAACACTTTATTCTGCTCCTGGCTCTTCCTCAAATGAGGCATCTCAATCCTGGTCTTTTCCTCATCTACCTCAGATCCCTCCTGATTTTAATGATTCCCTTTCTGCACCAATTACTTTAGAAGAAGTTCGTTTTACTGTTAAACATTTGAAACCTAACAAAGACCCTGGACCTGATGGGTTTTCGAGTGAACTTTACAAATTACTTTTAGATAAAATCGATGTGCATCTTTTGGCATTGTATAATTCCATACTTCACTCTAAGACCCTCCCCTTATATTTTAACAGTGCTATAATAAAGGTTCTCTTAATACCAGGTCGTGATTCTTCTCTTCCATCCTCCTATCGCCCTATCTCTCTATTAAATTTAGATTATAAAAGCTTAACAAAAATCCTAGCAGACCGTCTTAAATTTTCTCTTCCTCACATAATTCTTCCAGGCCAAACTGGATTCATTTGGGGCCGTCATTCTGTAACTAATGTGCGTAAAGTGCTTTCGGTAATCCATCATTCAGCAACACTTCCCTCATCTGCTCACAATATTATACTGGCTTTAGACGCAGAAAAGGCCTTCCACCTTTTGACTTGGTCTCACCTTTTTAAATCCCTACAGCTCTTTGGTTATCCTCCCTCCTTTATCTCCCTCAAACAGACGCTATACACTTTACCTGTTTCTCAACTTTATTGTAATGGATATCTTTCCACACCTTTCACTGTTTTTCGGGGCACCCGTCAGGGATGTCCTCTTTCCCCATTACTCTTTGCTTTAGCTATTGAACCCCTTGCAATATCTATCTGCAATTCCCCTGACATTCATGGCATCCTAGTCGGCGATGTTTCTTTAAAACTTGCTCTCTACGCAGATGACATGTTACTATTCTTATCCAATCCCTCCACCTCACTTCCTTCATTATTTTCTATAATATCTAATTTTGGTGCCCAAGCAGGATTTAAGATAAATACCTCTAAATCAGAAATTCTAAACATATCTGATCCAAGTACTGTCACTTCACTTTCGTCTGACCCTCTTTTTCTATCTTTACTTAAAAAAGACATTAAATATCTCAGTCTTCATGTACTTTCAGATCTCTCTTTTCTATATAGACACAATTATACGCCAGTTCTTTCTAGAATATATTCACTTTATGATTCTTGGATGAATTTGCCATTATCAATTTTGGGACGGTAGCTGTTGTTAAATGTATTATTTTTCCTAAAATTTTCTGCTTGCTACAAATGCTACTGATTGGTCTTTCTGTCTCAGAGCTGAAACGATTTGATCAACTTACTTCAAAATTTTTATGGCAAAATAAACGTCCTAGAATTGCACTTCACAAATTACAAACACATAGGTCGAATGGAGGTATGTCACTTCCAAATTTGAAACTCTATACTTTAGCTACTCATTTTAGGTACATTTCTGATTGGTTGCTCTCTAAATCCTCCTATACTTCGCTTCCTTTAGATGTAGCTTTATTCACCCCATACTCTCCTACTGCCCTCCTTCACTCCAAGAAATGTGACATTCCCACTCATATCCTACATCACATTATGTTTTATGACACTTATTAAGCTTAGTTGATTATTAACAAAAAATTACAGAGAAATCCTACTTCTTTTCCTTACAACACACTTTGGGGTAACCCTTCATTTTACCCATCACTTTATAACCCGATATTCCTCACTTGGAAAGATAAAGGTTTTTCTCTCACCTCACAGGTCTTTGATCCTGGAGGAAATACATTGACTTTTTCGGCTCTTCAGAAACAGCATCTTTTACATACTTCTGATTTCTTCATGTTTCTACAAGCTCGACATTTCGCCCATTCTCTAGACCCCAACACTAGGACTTCATGCTCCACTGAACCTATTACTTCTCTTTTACGCTTACTTAATAATTCCCCCTACCGTACTAAATATCTTTATTCTATTCTTCTACCTACCTCCAACACTAAACCATGGCAATCACTGATGGTTTCATGGCAATCTGATATCTCCGAAGTTGACTCCATCTCGATACTTACTACACATTGTCATAGGAATCTTAAATACTTAAGCTCTTCATATCTGCAGGAAGTACACTGGAAAACTTTACACAGAGCATACATTTCTCCTGCACAAAGACAACACATCTCTCCAGACACTTCCAACGCATGCTTGAAATGCCATCTTTCTCAAGCCTCTTTTTTCCACTGTTTTTGAGAATGCGGCAAGATAAGGAAATTCTGGAATAAGGTAATTTCTTTTATAAATTCTTTATTTTCTTCACATGTTTTCCCTGATCCACTAGCCTGTTTATGTGCAAACTTCAAAAACTGGCTTTCCAATTCTGCCCTTACTCCCCATATACCGTTATTGGTGACCATTGTGACACTTGCAAATAAAATTATTCTTATACATTGGATTTCTTCTTCTTCCCCTACCTTACTAGAACTCAAATTAAAATTACTTCAACTTCTCTATTTTGATTGAAATAACACTTTCCCTGATATTGACAAACATGTAGAAAAATGTTATGCTAAATGGTCTCCCTTTTTACAAATCTTAGATCTGCCCACTCAGGATCGTATCATGAAAGTCTATGAAAACACAGATTGGCATTTATTACGTTATCTTGCTTCTTCTTAATACCACCTTATCCTTCAATCAATTTGTACTCATTTCTATACTCTTCTTTCTTTTCTTATAATGGATATTTCCTTATTACTTAAGATCAGAAACATTCCCTCCCTCCCTCCCTCCCTACCTTCCTCCCTTGTCATCTCCACCCCTATTTCTTATCTTCACTATAGTTGTTATTATTGTTTGTGAGACATTGATATGTTTGAATCCTCATTTATAGTTTACTGCATTTTATATTTGTTGCTGATTCCTATCAGAATACTTCATTTCTTAATGATTGTGACAACATATTAAGCATTAATGTGTATTTGGATTATTTTTTATTTTTGCATTGTTCTTTAATAATACTTTTCTGGTATTGTATACACCTTTATTTTAAATAATAAAAAATTGTATTGAAAAAAAAAAACATACCCACATACATTTGGTTACATTTATTTATTTATATCGCTACAAACACAAACATATGTTCAAGCACAGCAACACCATTTTTTTTTGGCCAGGAAAGTAGGTAGTGCAATATTTGAGGTTAAAACACAGTTGTTTGCAAAAATTGCAACATCAGAAACATGCATGCAAAAAATGCATAAAATTGTAAATTTATATGCAAATAATGCATATTTTTTTTAGGTCTTCACAATATTTGCACATTTCACAAGCCCACCTTGTTTTTGTAACATTAAATTAGTGTTGCAGTTTTTCTGTTTGGGCGTGCTTTCGCAATTTTTCCGAATGGTCGCAATATTTGCAAATTTGTAATTTATACAATCCTTACTGAATTGGCCCCTATGTGCAGTGTGGGAGCTGTCAGATCTGCTAAAGGCCAAACTGCCCTTAAAACAATGTTTTGAAACCATGCAATTTGATATTGTAATCCCAATTTGTCAAATGCAAAGCATAAAATATTTAAACTGTGAGATGTATTAAGATGTGGTTCACAAAATCATACATCACACTGGCAGGTTTTAAGATATAGCTCTGACAGATAAGATAGGTCAAATTGCATGCTGTTTCAGCTATCTTGCCAGTCAGAATATAAAATAAAAAGATAAACACTTGACTGAAAGAAAAAGTCTTCCCTTAGAATTTCTTTAAGTTCCATGCTGCTCTGCATCCAACTAGCAGCACTGGTCCCTCTTAGCTGCCCTGTCCAGCATCAGGGTTCCTCCGAACTTATCACGTCACCCTGTTTAAATTAACAATAGTGGTGCCTTTTTGTAATTAAGTAAATTAGTTGTATCCCTTGTTTATTTATAGTCATTCTTATAGTAATCAAAGGAGAAGATTGTTAAAGTTTTAGATGATTCCTGAGAGAAGATCGTATATACCTTAAGAATATGGTACACATTGTGAAGCAATAC
The DNA here is from genome assembly GCF_028390025.1 of Pseudophryne corroboree. Lineage (NCBI taxonomy): Eukaryota > Metazoa > Chordata > Amphibia > Anura > Myobatrachidae > Pseudophryne > Pseudophryne corroboree. Next base: position 470,920,210 of record NC_086449.1, read on the forward strand.
AGATGTAGCCACACTTACCTATGCTGTGATGTGTACACACGGGCATACGTATCACGGCATAGTGCAAATGTGACTAGCTGTGACTGGCCGCAGCCTGTATTCGCTCCATAGACTCCAATGGGTGCTACATCTGTAGTATACAGATCCCTATAATTGTTAGGTGTGACTGGGAGTTTCCCATGGAATTATTTATATTAACTAATGAAAACTTGGAACTAACAGTTGCACAATTGTCACCATAAACAATTTCTGTCTCATAATGGTCAAATATGTATCTCACCATCACCTTGAGCCACTTCAGCAATGACAACAAGGCTGTCTTGGCTCAACTTTGACTCCTTCCCTTGAGCATGCTATATGATAACATTCTGTAAGAGACTTGAGAGCATGCTCATTTTCATTTGTGAACTGGTAAAAGAGATACATACACTCTTTTCTGCTGCGGGTTACACTGGGCTCCACAGGGAATGACATTGGGGTGTAGAGTAGGAGCCTGATCTGAGGCACCAACAGGCTCAAAGCTTTGACTGTTCCCAGAATGCATAGTGCCGCCTCCTCTATTACCCCGCCTCCGTGCACAGGAGCTCAGTTTTGTAGTTGGTGCCATGCAGTAAGCAGGCATACAACAGGGGACCTGCTCCAGCAGCCCTAAGAAGAAGCTTTTTAAAGAAAAATGAAAACTTCAAGGGCTGCAGCAGATGCACTGTAAGTGTTAGATGTCAGTCAGACAACTCCTGCTGCAGCTCCTTCACCTCCCCCAGCGGCGCTGTACACTCCCACACCCTGTTTGCCGGGTACCTACACCGGAGGCTCCGGTTTTCTTCCTGTTAGTCACACACATGACCGCTATTCTCCTGGATCACATGGCCGCACTCAGGGAGGAGGTAAGTGGGTCCCCCCGGTGGGACCCGCTGTATATCGCGATCCCGCGCGGCCGGTGGAAGGCGGGCCACGCGCGCTGGTGTGGACACTGTGGTTTTACAGGGACCCCACTAGACCACCAGGGCAAGGGCACAGGTTGGTTTTCTCTCATAAACCATTTATATAAGCCCACAGTACCCGGTGGTGAAGTCCAGCAGGGGGATAAGGCTTTGACCTGAAGCCCCTCCCCCAGCCCCAGGGCGCAATTTAGAGTAAATGTTCCCACCCTGGAACTGCATATCTCTCTCTCCCTCACTCCGTCAGCGTTTGTGCGCCATTAGGACAAGCTGAGCTGATCCTGGGACTGTTTGGCAAATCCTCCTCTGTAAAGCCGCCTGCATGTCAGCGCTGAGCATTTTACAGGACACTTAAGTATTCTACATGTCTGCTGACAGTGTTAGTTAAGAGAGTGCATTTAGTCAGGGTTATATAGTACAAGTACCCTGTGATATACATCCAGTCTTTACTGTGCATTGTTATATCTATTGAGTGTATAGCTATACATAGTACTTCTGTATTGCCAGTGCAGTTTTATTGCATGTCATAATTTCTGCATTGTACATTGTGACAATGTGTGTGTGCATATAGCTGCTGTGTGACCTCCATTTCGTGTATCTCACTCAGATTGCTATCCCTATATTCTATAACCTGAGGGGGCTAAGTGCGTCAGGTTTATCATTTAATATAGGTAGTTCACAGGATATACTCTGTGTATTTTTCTCTGTGATTTTTAGTCACCATATACTGTACCTCTTGAATTCCCTGCTGGTGCTGATACACTGCACATGGGGTTCTTGTCAGGTATTGTGCTGCTGATATTGTACTGTGTTGCCTTGCATTGAGCTTTCGGATATGTCAGCTACAAAGGGCAATGGTCCTGGGGCTGATCCCACATTGAGTGGTGGTGACGCTGCAGACACATTTGAGGAAAACATAGCAGCTGAGGGTTCAGGTTCAGGGGGATCCTTACCTCCAAGTGGTACTGTAGCATCGGGGGTTAAAAATGACACACCTTGGGCTACCTTTTCCACGCTATTGAATAAGCTGGTTATGAGACTAACGCCCCCTATGGGACCTCCTGTGCCAGTACAACCACTTATGGTCCCTGCGGTTAACCCATCAAGGGCAGATCAACTGTCCGCTCAGTTACAGCAATTGAACCAATCACTGACTACTCAGAAGTGTAACCCTTGCCCGCCTAAGACCAAAGGGTCCTCTAAGCAGGCCATTACTTCCTCACAATCCACCAACGTCCCAGACTCCTTGTCTGATGAGGATGGCATTTATATACCCCACAGATTCTGATCCCAATGCTTCTGATGGGGAATCTGTTTCACAGGTGGATGTTCCTGACTTGTTGGAGGCTATCATGACCATTCTTCAAATTACTGATGACCCAGAGCCTGATGCTGCCCCTAAGAAACCGGACAGGTTTAAACATCAGAAAGTGGTTAAACAAGTTTTACCTCATTCTGACCATTTAGTTGACATATACGTCAGGAGTCCTGGGAAAATCCAGGAAAGAAATTCACGCCTCAAAAGAAGATGCTGGCTCTCTACCCCCTCGCTGTGGAGCTAAGTAAAAATTGGGAAACACCCCCGCCAGTGGATTTGCAGGTGGTGCGGCTGGTGGTATCCTCAGCTCTGCTGGCAACTATCATCACGTCTCTGAAAGAATCGATGGATAAGCATGTGGAGGGTTGTTTAAAGGTGATTTACACCCTAACTGGTACTGCGCATAGGCCCACCATTGCAGTGACATGAACTGCAGAGGCTGTTGAAGTGTGGGCTCAGGAGCTGGAGGCAAAGTTGCCTTCCAACACTTCTGATTATGCTAGACAATGTCTGTCTTATATTTTCACAGCTTCTCATTACATTAAGGAGGCGGCTTCTGATGCTGGTGTTCTGGCGGCCAAGGCTTCTACTACGTCCATTTTGGCTCGCTGGATTCTCTGGTTATGGTCCTGGTCTGTGGATCTGGACTCTAAGAAATCCCTGGAGGTACTTCCTTTTAAGGGAGACATTCTTTTTGGAGAAGACCTCAACAAGATAGTGGCTGACTTAGCTTCTGCTGAAACAGCGTGTCTACCTAGTACTGCTCCTTCGGTGCCGAAGGCTAAGAGTACTCCTTTTCACTCCTTTCGTCCTTCAGGGAAAGCAAAAGGTCAGGCGTACCCGAAACAGTTTCAAACTTCCAAACCCAATAAGCCCAAACCCAAATGGGCCTGGGCTGCCCGTCAGCCTGCTTCTAAAACTGACAAGCCTGCCACATGACAGGGCGGGCCTCCCTCTGGGGGATCTCTGGGTGGGGGGGCCGACTTCTAGGGTATACCCAGGAATGGTTGAAGACGACTTCTGATGCCTGGGTATGGGAAGTCATCATTTGAGGTTACGCCGTATCCTTCAAGAATCGTCCCCCTCATCGATTTTGCCTGACAGACGTCCCTTTGAATCAGGTGAAGGCAAAACTTTTTCATTCGTTGGTACAGTCCCTCCTGGACACAGGAGTGGTAGTACAGGTGCCTCTGGCTCCGAGAGGCAAGGGGTACTATTCACCGCTGTTCCTAGTCCCGAAACTGAATGGGTCCTCCTGGCCTATTCTCAACTTCAAGTCCTTGAACAAATTTGTGAGGGTCTCCAAGTTTTATATGGAAACTCTTCGCTCTATTGTTCTGGCCTTGGAACCTGGGGATTTTATGGTCTCTCTGGACATACAGGATGCTTATCTGCATATTCCCATTGCAGTGTCACATCAGCAGTACCTGAGGTTTGTGGTTGGCAACCTCCATTACCAAGGTCATGGCGGAAATGACGGCTGTACTCCGCCATCAAGGGGTCAGGATCTTACCATACCTGGACGACTTGTTGATCCTGGCAAATTCCCCATAAATTCTCCTACGCCATCTGGATCTGACTATCCAGTTTCTGCAAGCCCACAGGTGGCTCATCAACTGGAAGAAATCTTCCCTGGTCCCTGCTCAGAGCATGGTGCACCTGGGGGCATTGTTGGACACTCACAACCAGTGGTTGTTCTTGTCTCAGGAGAAGGTCCTGAAGCTTCATGACAGGATTCGATGCTTCCTATCTCGTCCGCAAGTGTCGATACATTCGCCAATGCAAGTGCTAGGTCTCATGGTGTCAGCTTTTGACATGGCGGAGCACGCTCAATTCCATTCCCGCCCTCTGCACAAGCTGATTCTTGCCAAGTGGGATGGCATGCCTCACCAGATCAGGTCTCAAATGATCTCCTTGTCTCCGGAGGTCCATCTGTCACTGAGCTGGTGGCTTCAGGACCAACGATTGAGCAGGGGTTGTCCCTTCTGGGTCTCCAACTGGGTCCTTCTTATGATGGATGCCAGTCTGAGAGGTTGGGGTGCAGTGTTGGAGCAACACTCCCTTCAGTGTCGGTGGACCAAGGAGGAGTCTCTCCTCCCGATAAACATTCTTGAATTGTGGGCGGTGTTCAACTCATTGAACTTGGCCCAGCATTTAATACAGAACAGACCTGTTCAAGTACAGTTGGGCAACGCCACCATGGTGGCGTACATCACTCATCAAGGCGGCACACGAAGCCACATGGCATTGAGGGAAGTATCACGGATTCTTCAATGGGCGGAATGCCATCTGCCAGCCATATCGGCAGTGTTCATTCTAGGGGTCCTAAACTGGAAAGCGGACTTTCTCAGTCATCAGGACATACACGCCGGAGAATGGAGCCTCCATCCAGATGTGTTTCAATGCCTCGTGAACAAGTGGGGCCTTCCAGATGTGGACCTGATGGCATCTCAACACAATCACAAGGTTCCAGTCTTCGGAGCAAGGACAAAGGATCCTCAAGCAGCGTTCGTGGACGCACTGGCAATTCCATGTAAATTTTGGCTGCCATACGTGTTCCCTCTGGTGTCACTCCTGCCCAGAGTTATAAGGAAGTTCAAGCAAGAAGGAGCAATCCTACTTCTGATCACTCCAGCGTGGCCCAGACGGCATTGGTTCTCAGACCTTCAGGGTCTCTCGATAGAGCGTCCCCTTCTACTTCCGCAGCGCCCAGATCTCCTCGTTCAGGGCCCCTGTGTATATCAGGATTTAGCCCGATTGGCTTTGACTGCGTGGCTCTTGAAGCTTCCATCTTAAGGGCTAAATGATTTTCTGAGGAGGTAATTCAAACCACGATGAAGGCCCGGAAACCAACTTCTGCTCGGATTTATCATAGGGTTTGGAATTCTTACTTTGCTTGGTGCGCATCTAACAATCATGATAGATAAGTATAAGCCAGCTTAATTATTGTATAAGTGAGATTGTTTGTCTTCTACTTTTTCTTTTTGCTTCTTTTCTTTGAGAGAAACAGGGAGTTAGACCTTACAAACAATATGGGAGGGGCTGTGATTGGGGACCTCACTCAGTGCATGTCGTGCAAGATGTATGCACACCTGGAGCTACCGGCCCAGTGTGATTACATCTGCACGAGGTGTATGCGAACAGTTGCCCTGGAAGCCCAGGTAACTGATCTAGAGCAAATCGTTACACGACTGAGGGAGATTCACAATCTCGAGCGAAATTTAGACAGAACAGTGGAGGAGTTGCAGGAGGGGTCACTGGTAGAAGAGGATGATGATCAGGTAGCCAACTGGGTCACAGTTAGAAGGAAGAAAAAGAGGGGGAGGCTCGACATCTCCGAACTATCAAACCCGAACAAATTTGCCCGACTGGACAAGGAATCGGAGGATGATAGTGAAGAGAGGACGGTGCCGGAGGAGACTGCTACCTCTAGCATCCAGAGGAGCGGTCCCTCTGGCGCAGTTGGGATAAAAGATAGTGAGGTACCTAGTCATATGGTGGTAGGGGATTCTATCATCAGGAAGGCAGATAGGGCAATCTGCTACCGGGACCGTGATCGCCGTACAGTCTGTTGTCTCCCGGGTGCTCGGGTACGGCACATCGCGGACCGGGTAGACAGATTGTTGGGAGGGGCTGGGAAAGACCCGGCGGTCTTGGTGCACATTGACACCAATGACAAAGTTAGCGGAAGGTGGGATGTCCTTAAGAAAGACTATAGGGACTTAGGAAAGAAACTTAAGGCAAGGACATCTAAGGTAATATTCTCCGAAATATTACCCGTGCCACGCGCTAGTCCAGGGAGGCAGAGGTAGATTAGGGAGATAAATGTGTGGCTTAGGGATTGGTGCAGGAAAGAGGGGTTTGTGTTCCTGGAACACTGGGCAGACTTCTCAGTCAGGTGCCATCTCTTTTGTCGTGATGGATTGCACCTGACTGAGGAGGGGGCAGCGGTGCTGGGGGGAAGGATGGTTAGAAGGTTGGAGGAGATTATAAACTAAGAGCCTGGGGGGAGGGTTTAGCAAGAAACTACGGGTCATGCAGTGAGAATAGTGGGGATGGCGGTAGTAAACAAAATGTGGGAGAAGTTGGGGGGAGGGTACTAAAAGAGATTTTACCAAAGCACTAACCAATGACAATTACAGGTCATCATTGCTACATAAGGTGAAAGATGTCCCTAATGCAAGGGAAAATACTTATCTTAGTTGTATGTATGTAAACGCTAGAAGCATTACTGGTAAAGAGGGCGAACTAGAAATACTTGCAGCAAGCAAACAGTATGATATTATAGGCATTACTGAAACATGAACATGAATCTCATGATTGGACAGTCAATCTAGAGGGCTATACACTGTTTAGGAGAGACAGACTAAATAAAAAGGGTGGAGGGGTGTGTCTTTACGTAAAGCCGTTTTTAAAACCTGATATACGGGAAGATATTCAGGAGGGGACTATAGACACTGTCGAGACATTATGGGTAGAAATTGCATCCGGGGGAAAAAGGAATACAAAAGTTAGTATTGGGTGTATGCTATAGGCTGCCTGGTATCAACGTATCTGATGAGGAATTGTTACTAAAGCAAATTGAAAGAGCAGCAGGAGTAGGAGACATAGTAGTGATGGGAGATTTTAACTATCCAGAGATAAACTGGAAAAACGATTCATGTGATACTGCTAGGGGCAATATGTTTTTAAACACACTTAATGATAACTACTTAGTTCAACTAATTGAGGAACCAACTAGGTACAATGCAATCTTAGACCTGGTATTAACAAACAACGGGGATTTGGTATCAGGTATTATAGTAGGGGAACCAATAGGAAACAGCGACCACAATATGGTCACATTCAATATCAGTTTTCATAAACAACCCTATACTGGCTCGAATAGGACTGTAAACTTTAGCAAAGCAAATTTTGAAAAGATGAGGGTATTTTTCAGGGATATTGAATGGGAAGGTTTGTTTTTAGGAAAAAATACTACGGAGAAATGGGAGGTACTAAAATTCCTGCTAGCTAAAACTACACTCAAATGTATTCCATCGAGCAGCAAAAAAAGGAATAAAAATCATAAACCGATGTGGCTTAACAAAAAGATAAAGGAACTTATGGGCAATAAAAGGAGAGCATTTAAAAAAATACTAATCTGACGGGGAAGCAGAGTCATTTCAGCACTATAAGGAATGTAACAAAATATGCAAAAAGGAAATAAGAGCGGCTAAAGTAGAAACTGAAAAACTAGTAGCAAAGGAAAGCAAAGCGAATCCCAAAAAATTCTTTAAATACATTAATAGCAAGAGATTAAAGAAGGAGAGTATAGGCCCTTTAAAAGACAAGTTGGGAGTCTTAAGCAAAAATGATAATGACATAGCGGACACACTAAATGAGTTTTTTTCAACAGTATTTACTAGAGAGGACCCAATTCAGGGACTAACACATAATCTCAATAATGAGAATATCCCACTGATAGGTACTTATTTATGCGAGGAAGTAGTCTATGACCGATTAAAACATTTAAAGATTAGTAAGTCACCAGGTCCCGATGGTATTCACCCAAGGGTTCTAATGGAGCTTCACTCTGAACTTGCAAAACCGCTATTTTTGATCTTTAAGGATTCAGTAATATCAGGTATGGTTCCCAAAGACTGGCGTATAGCGGAAGTAGTGCCTATTTTCAAAAAGGGAAGTAAATCTGAACCAGGTAATTATAGACCGGTTAGTCTTACATCTATAGTGGGGAAAGTATTGGAAGGTATTCTAAGAGATAGTATTCAGAAGTTCCATGAAGTCAATAAGGTCATTAAAAGGAATCAACATGGGTTTATGAAGGACAGATCCTGTCAAACCAATTTACTTGGCTTTTATGAAACAGTAAGCGCAAACCTAGATCAGGGTAAAGAGGTGGATGTAATCTTTTTAGATTTTGCGAAAGCATTCGATACTGTACCACACATGAGAGTTATCTACAAGCTACAAGAATCAGGGCTAGGAAGCACAATATGCACTTGGGTCAAAAACTGGTTAGATAATAGGGAGCAGCGCGTTGTGGTTAATGGATCTTTTTCAACTTGGACTGAAGTGCTTAGTGGTGTGCCGCAAGGCTCAGTATTAGGACCGCTATTGTTCAATATTTTCATTAACAACCTAACAGAAGGTCTAGAGAGCATGGTGTCAATTTTTGCAGATGATACCAAATTGTGTAAAGTTATAAATGCAGAGGGGGATGCTGAGTCGCTTCAGAACGACTTAGTTAAATTAGAAGCGTGGGCAGCGAAATGGAGAATGCGCTTCAATACAGACAATTGTAAGGTAATGCACTGTGGTAACAAGAACAAAAATAACACCTACCTACTAAATGGGGTAAAATTACGGGATTCTGTACTGGAAAAGGACTTAGGTGTACTCATAGATAGCAAACTAAGCAGTAGTACCCAAAGTAGGACTGCAGCAAAGAAGGCTAATAAGATATTAGCATGCATAAAACGGGGAATTGATGCTAGGGACGAGAGTATTATACTCCCGTTATATAAATCACTTGTGAGGCCACACCTTGAATACTGTGTACAGTTCTGGGCACCTTACTACAAAAAGGATATCCTGGAGCTAGAAAAGGATCAAAGGAGGGCGACCAAACTAATTAAGGGTATGGAGACGCTGGAATACGAGGAAAGGCTTGCAAGACTAGGCATGTTTACACTGGAAAAGAGGAGATTAAGAGGAGACATGATCAACATTTACAAATATATAAGGGGACAATATACAGATCTTGCGCAGGACCTGTTTTTTGTTAGATCAACACAGAGAACTCGTGGACACTCGCTCAGGTTAGAGGAGAGGAGATTCCGCACAATACGGCGTAAAGGCTTTTTTACGGTAAGGACGATACGTGTTTGGAATTCCCTGCCTGAGGGAGTTGTAATGGCAGACTCAGTCAACACCTTTAAGAATGGGTTAGATGAATTCCTAATGGATAAGAATATCCAGGGTTACAGGGCATAGTCATGCACTATGGTTATTATAAAAAAGAGGGGTAAAACGTAACGGCAGTCATCAACTTCAGTCAAAATTTTCTACAAAATAATCATGCATAGGAGACCACAAATAGGTTGAACTCGATGGACAATTGTCTTTTTTCAACATTAGGTACTATGTTACTATGTTACTATGACGCTTACAAGTTTAGTACGGCCAATCTTTTGGCCTTTCTACAACAGGGCTTGGACTTGGGCCTTAGTCTGGCCTCCATCAAGGTTCATATTTATGCCCTGTTAGTTTGGTTCCAGAGAAAAATTGCAACTTTACCTGATGTTCATACATTTACTCAGGGTGTTTTGTGGATTCACACTCCTTACGTCCCGCCTGTGGCTCCTTGGGACTTGTCGGTGGTTCTGGATGCATTGCAAGGGTATCCGTTTGAGCCTCAATCAGCAGACCTTTAGTGGCTTTCTCTTAAGGTGTTGTTTCTGCTGGCTATTGCCTCTGCCAGACGGGTGCTGGATTTGGGTGCTTTGTCCTGTAAGTCCCCATATCTGATTTTTCACCGTGACCGGGCAGATCTTAGAACACGTCCCAGGTACCTACCTAAGGTGGTGTCTTCTTTCCACCTTAATCAGGAGATTGTGGTTCCGGCCTTTGCCTGTCCTGAATTGTCTTCCAAAGAGTGGTCTTTGGACATGGTATGGGCTTTCCGTATCTATGTGAAGAGGACAGCTCCTATCAGAAAATCTGATTCTCTCTTTGTACTGTTTGGTTTTCACAAATGTGGCTGGCCTGCTCACAAGCAGACCTTGGCCAGATGGATTAGAATGGTGATTGCACATGCTAATGTACAGGCTGGTCATCCAGCTCCTGCTACTATAAAGGTCCATTCTACTCAGTCTGTTGGACCTTCTTGGGCGCCCCGCCGTGATGCGACCCTGGAACAATTGTGCAAGGCGGCTACGTGGTCCTCAGTGAACACGTTCATAAGGCTCTATGCCTTCGATACATCCAACTCCCAGTGCATCCCCTCCCATAAGGAACTGCTTTAGGACATCCCCAATGTCATTCCCTGTGGAGCCCAGTGTATCCCGCAGCAGAAAAAGTGATTTATGGTAAGAACTTAACGTTGTTAAATCTCTTTCTGCGAGGTACACTGGGCTCCACAGGGCGCCCACCCTGATGCACTTAGCTGCTTTGGGTTGGTATGGCATTAGCCGCTGACAGTTTCTCCTGTTGCGAGAATGCGGTGTATGTGGCTACTAACAGTTGTCATCTCTTTTGCCTGCTACTGCATTGGACTGGTGAACAAAAACTGAGCATCTGTGCACGGGTCATAGAGGAGGCGGCGCTATGCATTCTGGGAACAGTCAAAGCTTAGAGCCTGTTGGTGCCTCGTATCGGGATCCTACCCCAATGTCATTCCCTGTGGAGCCCAGTGTACCTCGCAGAAAGAGATTTAACAACGGTAAGTTCTTACCATAAATCTCATTTTTTATTTGCCACCACCAATTCATGCAAAGATTTGCAGAGATGAAATGTACAGTACAGAGCCCTTTTCCATGATAAACCTTGTGAAGTATTCTTTCACTCATTTGCAATTGGAAGAACCTTAGTTCTCTTGGTGGTCTGAAAAATGAATTAGACAATTATTTTTATTGTCATACAGATATAGGAAATGTTAAATTGACACGAGAAATGTTACAATTTAATGAGCTATTGAGTTACACTTTACATTGCAATATTGTAATGTAACTGCATGAATCAGAATTATAATTTTGCATGTTGTACCAGTAATGGCAAGACACTAAACTCATATACTGAAAGTTATTCATACTAAGATCCAATTACTAAAGTTACCATGCTAGGCTGGGAATTTCCTGAAAGCAAAGGGTCTCTTGTCATAACATGAAACCAGCATCAACCATGATAGCATGGGGCAAAAATCCTCTGGGGTAGTACTCAAGCTGCAAAAACGGTGCAGTTTTTTAAGAAACAATTAAAAAAATCTGCTAAACAATGTAAAACCATATATAATCTTCATCTGAAGTTTAATCAAAAGTAAGAGAAAAGGAAAATGCAATCAGTGAGTAAAATCACTACTATTTATGGAGTCCTATTGTACCTGTAACTGACATCAAGCTAAATGGAGCCAGACAAGACTTGTGTCATATATTGATCCAAATGAAGGTCAGAGTGGTGATTTATCCTTTTGTAATACATAGAGAAAAAAACTAGTCAAAAGCACAACATGTACCAAGACAAAAAAAAGTTTTAAATCTTTGCTCAGTATAAAGTGTTCAACTCTGAAAAGAGAAACCTAATAATTCTCTAAATACAGTATATAAATGTAAGTAAAATCAATACTTGGGTTTCATTAACTCCTCTTAGTGGCTTCACCCAAATAGGTACTTTCTACATCCAAAAAGGTACTGTAAACACTGCTAGTTGCAATACAAACAATTTAAAAAAACTTCCAAATTTTGATGTGGTGTTTCGAAATGTAACTGTCTTCACTATTGGGAATGTCCTCACTTCAACATATCTGGCCTTAAGTGCTTTCAAACAAACCATGGAAGAGATCCAAAATCTTAACAGCATCTGAAAATTTCCAGATTCTTCATGTGCTGTCTCCTTCTACATTGCTCTACAGATCTGGCATAATACCCTTTTACTTATTTTACAAAGGTAAAAATCAAATATACTTACATGTAGGAAAAAGTAGATCAATGCATGAAAAACAGCTTCAAAGTTCCCCATGATTAAGGAGGAGATTTATTAAAGCTTGGAGAGCAATAAGTAGTAAGAGATAAAGTACTAAGCAATGAACTCATAACTGTAATTTTTCAAAAACAGCCTGTAAAATTACATTTACAAGGTGATTGTTTTGGTACTTTATCTCTCTACACTTTATATCTCTCCAAGCTTTGATAATTCTACCCTAAATAAAGCAGATTCTCTTACTGGATCACACAACACTGTAATGCCTTAAATTATAATCTTTCACAGTCGATAAATTCATGCAGTTTGTCTGCAGGGATGCTTAGTATTAGAGCCATCAAATGATTTAAACAATTTCAAAATATGATCAAATTTACTGTTCATTACAGAGTCTCAAACTTGTTCATGTTACAATCATAATTTTTGGTCATTTAGTTTACATTCTATTACTGCAGCATAATTGATGGTTTGAAGTTCAAGTTTGATGCTTTAAATTAAAACCAAAAAGTTAAAATTAATTCTAAATTCTAATTGTTATCTTTTTAAGCTAAAATGCAATAAAAATACTGAAGCGGTAACTTTTTATGATGTAAGGGGAACTCTAACATGTTCATATCTGCGGTATACCTTGCTTTAATTTATGTCTTACATTGATCATGAGAAAGAAGTCACCAGTCTACTGTATATTACTTTTGTCACATTTGTTCATTTAAAAAATCATCTGTGTTTATCCATAATTTTGGTTGTGCAGTATTTGCACAAAATAGGCACATGACATCACAAATTGCATTTTGCACAGTGTTTTGCTCACTAGTAAGTGTGCTGTATAACTCTGTTTAAACAAAGTTAAAATATAAAAATAGACAATTTTATCACATTTCTTTTTCTGCATATAATATAAATTAATAAGAATATCTTTGAGATGGATGTGTCCTGATATTATGCATGCATTTTATTTACAGAGGCTATAAAAATATTCAACACTTTGGCATTTTTCACAATTTATATTTTATATCATGCAATCAATTTTTTTTCTAATTACTGATCAACAGAATATATCTTATAATGTTAAATAAAAAAATCTCTGATTTTTTTCTTCATTAACTGCAAATAAAATGAGAGAGTAGTTGATTATGTAACTATTTACTCCTTTTGCTAAATACACCCCTCAACAAATCTATCAGCTGTCCTTAGAGGTCCTATAACCACTTGTCCAATTAAAACATTTAAATAAATTTTCAAATATGAACTTCTTACAAAAGTTCAAAACATTTAAAGCAAAAATTTGAAAAGGTTATTTAATGTGACAATTTGGGGTAGACTTCTGAAAAGGGTGGCTTAAATTCAGTTTGAAGGACGCAATGTGCTGTTCTGGAATGGCACAACATGACTGCCATATCGGCCCTACCAAATATGGTCAATATGTGTGTATCCAGGCATCGCGGCACATTGTATTAAATTGAAATCCCCCTAAGCCTTTTAATGTCATCCGAAGTTAAAAATAAACAAATGGAGAGCCTGTGGCTCATCTGTGCATTAGCACTAGATCTAGATCTAGAACTGGCCATGCTTAAATCTAATGTTCCACTTTAAGGGCAAGAAGTGACTTATGTATGACTATATACTTTATATTTACATGACAATTATCCATGATACTACAAGATTCTGAGCATTTTGTAAATGAAAATATGGGATATACATGCATGCAATATTTGGTTTACCTTATTTAGGGATTTTTTTTAACTGTACAAAATATTTTGTATTGAAAATTGGTATATATGCCAGAGGAAAAAAACTTTTTGATTCCATCATGTAAGAAAATATATTAGGAATAAATTATAAAATGTATTTAAAGGTGTTATTTTTCTGACTGCTTTGTGATAAGGGTCAGTTCTCTTTAGGTGCCCTAGATTAAATTTTAATAATACAGGTTGAATATCCATTATCCAGAATTCAAAATCACACATTTTTGGGTCCCCTACTGAGATAATGACATATGTATTATATATATTATCTTTAAATATATATATTTATAAATAATATATATAATATATATAATATTTATGTCATTATCTCAGTAGGGGACCCAAAAATGTGGGATAAGGGATACTCAACCTGTATTACATACATGCAAAACATAAGTATTAATGTAATAGCAATGCCGTGGCATAGCTCCATTTTTAATGCAGTAGATCGAGGAATTGCAATGTTTATACTGTTCTGTGTAGCTACTTCAGTATATTTGCCTCTTATAATGAAAACAACTGCATATTCTAATTCTGAATTTTGCATCCATCTGTTCAAATGGCACAGATACTGTACTTTAAAACAGTTTAACAACAATTTTGTAGCCAAGCTCGGTAAATGTCTATGCTGAAATCTTTGTTGGAGCTTGTATATACAGTATATTTTACTTAGTTTTTATAATTTTTCTTTATAAATGTTGTATCTGGAATTATGCCATTTGCAGTCTTTTCCTTCCATATAATTTAAGGAGGACCATTTTTTATTGAGCACTTTTTTGCACTTACAACATTGATATGTTTTTTTGTTTACATTGTTTTCTTTTTATAGGATTGGTATTGTCGTTAAAGGTATTTTGGTAATACATTTTTCACTAATGAGATGTAGAGCATGCTTGCTGTAAAAGTTCTAACTTTTATCAATATGTTGCACAGAGAAGAAACATATGGAAAGAGTCCACTTTGAGGGTTCCCTTTATCAAATGTACCTCCAACACTGAAATAAACTGTATACTGTATATGGCTATTCCACATCCTCAGTGTGAACATCATTTGTACATTTTAAACACAGATAGATATATGTTCTTGTAACTGTTGGGTTTGGCATAATTCAGATATGCTGTGTGACATAAACATAGGTAATACGGCATGCACTGCTGGTAAAAGGCTTGTGTAGCTAGCTAAAGGCAGGATATGATTGTAACTCAGTCAACTGGACCTTTCATTCATCAATAAATCAACATTACAGTCATGCTGGGTCAGCGATTAAAAGAATGATGTGTGTATGTTAGTGAGAAATACTAATTTTATTGAAATGGTGTCACAGTGCTCAACATATATGTTATGCTAAAGAGTAGGTATGGGATGCCTCACATAGGTTAAATGCACAATGGGTTAATGTTACAATTGTAAATGCAAACTGTACATGTAATAGTAATATTAAATATTAATGAAAGTTTGTGATTGCAATATGAGATAATACCGTAGGCTGCAAATAATTTCAGCAATGAGTCAGAAAGCAAAACACATATCAGTAATTGCAGGTAACAAATGTTTTGGTTGTGACCATACAGGTCTATCGAATAAGTTCTTGGTGCTTGGTAGATACTGGGATGTGATGGGTTGGGTCTTCTGTTGTGAGGGGTCCGTGTCCCATGCCCCACAGGGGTACAAACAGGGCTGCCACCAGAAATTGAGGGGCCTGGGACTGACATAATAGGCAGCCCACCCCCCGGCCCCCACTTTTACAAAAAATATTTAACACCTTATTAAAATAAATAAAAATGTATACATTATCAAACGTGATGGGTGCTCATGAAATATGTATGGGATGGGGGAATCATTAAATATTACATTAGGGGGAGGGACCATCCTGTCTTAAGTGTTACTCACAACAATCACAAAACACATACATACAGTAATACTTACCCTTTGTAAATCCGTCCTGAGCGTCCTCTCACCCACTCTGTCTGCTCCTGCCCTCATGAGCTCTTCAATCTGTTGTCCAGTGTGGCGGCTGACTGCTGAGCGGCTCCTCTTCACTTCACTGGCACGGCGTGATGTCATGATGTCATGTCGTGCCTGGCTCCAACAAACTTTATTAAACAGCAAGCTGCAGCTTGCTTAGTATGATCGGCAGCGGGAGGCGGCGGGCGGAAGAGAGCAGCCTGCGGCCCGCCGATGACAGCCTCAGGGGAAGGGGAACGGCAGCGGCCTCAGGCAGGGAATAGCTACGGCAAGCTGTTTGAGCAGCCCAGGACCTCCACTCTCTGTCATAGTGGCCGGGACAAGTGTGCACAGGGCCCCCCTTTGATGGCGGCCCTGGGCACAAATATACCCTTCTGGTGTCCTTTGCGGGTGTGGATATCCATATGTCCTCTCCTTTAATCCAGTCCCCACTGTGGTCCGAATAGTGCCAGTGTGCAAGCCTTCACAACCGTCTGGTAACAGCGGGGACCACTGGTGGCCATACAACTACTGGGATCCAGCGATATCACAAGATCACGCAGTTTCCCGGCTATTCAACTCCTTTCATTGACCCTTTTATTATAAAACAGTACCTCGTTGTATATAAAAATAAATAACGTTTTCCACTGACATTGAATGAGCTTTCATTTGTTTTGGAGATCTGGAGTGTTATTATTTTCAATAGCTGTGAAATTAATTTAGCCACATATTGTTTAGTATGCACAAGGTTTTATGACAATATTAATATTACTTATTGTAAATCAATTTTAGTAATTATTTTGGTTATCTTACATAAAAATAAAAACTAACTAAAATACTATAGTATTTAATTGAATTGATGGAGTGTCAGGCAGTGAGTACGATTAGGTGTCTACTGGGCTTTCTATACATTTTGCTGTATTCCAAGACAACCCAATTTCTGCAGGTGCTCACTTGGGCTCCTATATATGTTATTTATGTTAAATAAATTAGTTCTTCAACATATGTATCATGTCTGTAGATGGTGAACAATTGGACAGTAAAAAGATTGTATCATTTATATTTCATATATTGTTAAAAATGAATAGCTTCATGGTTACAGTATATTTAACGAGCTAGCATTTGCCCGTGGCTTCGCTCATGTGGATATCTGTTATTGCTCAGTGAAACTATTTTTTTACAAAGACAGAAATGCTATCTAATATTTGTGATGTATATTTTATATTGTACACATTGGTCACAAAATTTCTTTTGAAACTATATTTGCATTTCTTCCTTAAGGGATTTATACAAAAAGATGCTTGGGGTTACTATCTTGCGGGTAAGCCACCTAAAGCTGCCCATAAGAGAAGCAGCTGCTCATGAGATCTATACCTGCAGCCCTTACCGTTTGCCCCTGTCACTTGTTGATCCTTATAGAAAAACAGAAGCTTACAGGAAACTGCAGGCACTTGAACAGAAAATGAAAATTGTTGGGGATAAGGGGTATACATGGTATAAATACAGTATCAGACTGGGGCATATAGGGTCCACCAGGGGAATGCTGTGGTAGGGTCCCTTGCACATGGATGTGGCCAGCATCCAGTAGGGGTGTGGCTAGCCACCACAGAGGCTTTATACTGCACGGCTATGGTGCATTTTCTACAGTATCTTGCTTTGTTAACCATTAGATAGTATATGGACTGGGCCCCTTTATAAATATATATAGTAAATAATGCTAGTGCATTTATGATAATGTGCCAGATTAACAACAGCAATACACTCTAGAAAGCAGACTATAGTCATGTGCAGTATAATGTAACATGGAAGAGGAGGTGGGCCCACTGGGAGTTTCCCCTGGACCCCTGTGGGCCAGCCCGACTCTGTATAAATACAATATCACTGCACCATATCTTGTTAGAATCTTTGCCTCAGTTAGGTTCCTCTGCAGTCACTTAAAGTCGGGTTCCATTGCATAGCTTGGGTGGAGTCATGTTTCGCAGAGTCATCATCAGAATACCAACTTTCAGTGCAATGCTGTGCACTGGAAGTCCAGCTGTACTAAGCGAGTTCAGAAATTCCACATATCTAGTCATTTTGGACTTGAGAAGCATGCACATTGCTTTTACCAAGGGTCAAGCATCTGTTTTTTCCTTTATTTCTCCTATCCCTGATCAAGATCATATATACCTCAGTTTTTCTCTATGTCACTAAGCTATACAATAGCAAAAAATGCAATCCAAATTCATCCAGTAGTTTTTGCATGATGCTGGAACAGACAGACAGACAAAAATTTTGAATTTGAATTTTTTCGTCTCCATAGTTCATAAAAAAAGTTTAAAAAAAATGCTATGCACAGACAAAATCCTTATAGCTTTGTTATGTATAGATAATTCTACCAAAAACTGAAAAGTATGTATTGCATGAAGTTCTGTAAATTTTACATTTTCGCATAATAGTTTTCAACAACCAAGCTGGCTGAAACTCAAATGTCAGTGCAATCTTGTGCTGTCCTCTTCACTCCTTTACAAAAAAGTCTGCTGTATTTCAGCAGGGAACACAGTAGCCAAGGGGATACCTGTTACTATCATTCCAACTCACATAAAAATTTGTCATTCTGAATAGGACTTACCAAAAACAGAAATTGATGAATAAATTCAAGATATGGGGGTAAATAGGGTTAGAGTTCTTAAAAAGTGTGAGTTTAGCTTTAAACTTGCACTTTTTTAGGACTCACACATGTGATAGGGTGCAGGAACATATAAACTCACATGTTTCTGCCTTTTACCAAAACTCACAATGAAAACTCGCATCCAGATATTTTTCTATGGAAAACAAACAACTTTAGCATTAAAGTTTAATAAGTAAGGAATAATGTTATATTTTACAGGTGAAAGTACAGGTCCCAGTAATCCTTCCCCGCATGCTGATACTTAAAGAATAACATTGGGACATTAAGGGCACTGGTATTAGTAGTCCTCTTAAATAATACATTTTTTTTTTTAAAAATACAATACTCACACACCATGGAAAGTAAGCCAGAGCATGAGGAAAAACCTGCAGAAGAGGTCCCTACTACTGTTTCTACCACTGAACCAGAGGCACCAAAAGCTGAGGAGTCTGCAGCTGCTACACAGGATGCTACATCTGAATCCAGTCCAGGAGTTGAGTCTGCAAAGTAAATATGGCAGTTTTGATATAATCCAAATAACTTATTTTCTCCCCTTTTTTGTTTGTTGGAGTGGTGCCAGGTACTGGTTATGGAGAACTTGTCTACAACCAGGGACTGGTTTAAAGCTTAGGACCCTGCATTACGGTTTGACATGTGTGCCACCCCATGGTGTCTGATTAGAATATAGAAATTGTGGTGACAAAATTGCACTAATTGTATAAAATATAGAGATGTGCACCGGAAATTTTTCGGGTTTTGTGTTTTGGTTTTGGATTTGGTTCCGCGGCCGTGTTTTGGATTCGGACGCGTTTTGCCAAAACCTCCCTGAAATTTTTTTGTCGGATTCGGGTGTGTTTTGGATTCGGGTGTTTTTTTACAAAAAACCCTCAAAAATAGCTTAAATCATAGAATTTGGGGGTCATTTTGATCCCATAGTATTATTAACATCAATAACCATAATTTACACTCATTTTCAGTCTATTCTGAACACCTCACAATATTATTTTTAGTCCTAAAATTTGCACCAAGGTCGCTGGATGGCTAAGCTAAGCGACACAAGTGGCCGACACAAATACCTGGCCCATCTAGGAGTGGCACTGCAGTGTCAGGCAGGATGGCACTTCAAAAAATAGTCCCCAAACAGCACATGATGCAAAGAAAAAAAGAGGCGCACCAAGGTCGCTGTGTGACTAAGCTAAGCGACACAAGTGGCCGACATAAACACCTGGCCCATCTAGGAGTGGCACTGCAGTGTCAGACAGGATGGCACTTAAAAAAAATTGTCCCCAAACAGCACATGATGCAAAGAAAAAAAGAGGCGCAACAAGGTCGCTGTGTGACTAAGCTAAGCGACACAAGTGGCCGACACAAACACCTGGCCCATCTAGGAGTGGCACTGCAGTGTCAGACAGGATGGCACTTAAAAAAATAGTCCCCAAACAGCACATGATGCAAAGAAAAATGAAAGAAAAAAGAGGTGCAAGATGGAATTGTCCTTGGGCCCTCCCACCCACCCTTATGTTGTATAAACAGGACATGCACACTTTAATGAACCCATCATTTCAGCGACAGGGTCTGCCACACGACTGTGACTGAAATGACTGGTTGGTTTGGGCCCCCACCAAAAAAGAAGCAATCAATCTCTCCTTGCACAAACTGGCTCTACAGAGGCAAGATGTCCACCTCATCATCATCCTCCAATTCCTCACCCCTTTCACTGTGTACATCCCCCTCCTCACAGATTATTAATTCGTCCCCACTGGAATTCACCATCTCAGATCCCTGTGTACTTTCTGGAGGCAATTGCTGGTGAATGTCTCCATGGAGGAATTGATTATAATTCATTTTGATGAACATCATCTTCTCCACATTTTCTGGAAGTAACCTCGTACGCCGATTGCTGACAAGGTGAGCGGCTGCACTAAACACTCTTTCGGAGTACACACTGGAGGGAGGGCAACTTAGGTAGAATAAAGCCAGTTTGTGCAAGGGCCTCCAAATTGCCTCTTTTTCCTGCCAGTATACGTACGGACTGTCTGACATGCCTACTTGGATGCGGTCACTCATATAATCCTCCACCATTCTTTCAATGGTGACAGAATCATATGCAGTGACAGTAGACGACATGTCAGTAATCATTGGCAGGTCCTTCAGTCCGGACCAGATGTCAGCACTCGCTCCAGACTGCTCTGCATCACCGCCAGCGGGTGGGCTCGGAATTCTTAGCCTTTTCCTCGCACCCCCAGTTGCGGGAGAATGTGAAGGAGGAGCTGTTGACGGGTCACGTTCCGCTTGACTTGACAATTTTCTCACCAGCAGGTCTTTGAACCTCTGCAGACTTGTGTCTGCTGGAAAGAGAGATACAACGTAGGTTTTAAATCTAGGATCGAGCACGGTGGCCAAAATGTAGTGCTCTGATTTCAACAGATTGACCACCCGTGAATCCTGGTTAAGCGAATTAAGGGCTCCATCCACAAGTCCCACATGCCTAGCGGAATCGCTCTGTTTTAGCTCCTCCTTCAATGTCTCCAGCTTCTTCGCAAAAGCCTGATGAGGGGAATGACCTAACTCAGGCTGGCAGTGTCTGAACTGACTTCACGTGTGGCAAGTTCAAAGGGTTGCAGAACCTTGCACAATGTTGAAATCATTCTCCAATGCGCTTGAGTCAGGTGCATTCCCCCTCCTTTGCCTATATCGTGGGCAGATGTATAGGCTTGAATGGCCTTTTACTGCTCCTCCATCCTCTGAAGTATATAGAGGGTTGAATTCCACCTCGTTACCACCTCTTGCTTCAGATGATGGTAGGGCAGGTTCAGGACTGTTTGCTGGTGCTCCAGTCTTCGGTACGTGGTGGCTGAATGCCGAAAGTGGCCCGCAATTCTTCGGGCCACCGACAGCATCTCTTGCATGCCCCTGTCGTTTTTTAAATAATTCTGCACCACCAAATTCAATGTATGTACAAAACATGGGACGTGCTGGAATTTGCCCAGATGTAATGCACGCACAATATTGGTGGCGTTGTCCGATGTCACAAATTCCCAGGAGAGTCCAATTGGGGTAAGCCATTCTGCGATGATGTTCCTCAGTTTCCGTAAGAGGTTGTCAGCTGTGTGCCTCTTATGGAAAGCATTGATACAAAGCATAGCCTGCCTAGGAACGAGTTGGCATTTGCGAGATGCTGCTACTGGTGCCGCCGCTGCTGTTCTTTCTGCGGAAGGCAATACATCTACCCAGTGGGCTGTCACAGTCATATAGTCCTGAGTCTGCCCGGCTCCACTTGTCCACATGTCCGTGGTTAAGTGGACATTGGGTACAACTGCATTTTTTAGGACACTGGTGACTCTTTTTCTGTTGTCTGTGTACATTTTCGGTATCGCCTGCCTAGAGAAATGGAACCTAGATGGTATTTGGTACCGGGGACACAGTACCTCAATCAAGTCTCTAGTTGCCTGTGAATTAACGGTGGATACCGGACACACGTTTCTCACCACCCAGGCTGACAAGACCTGAGTTATCCGCTTTGCAGCAGGATGACTGCTGTGATATTTCATTTTCCTCGCAAAGGACTGTTGGACGGTCAATTGCTTACTGGAAGTAGTACAAGTGGTCTTCCGACTTCCCCTCTGGGATGACGATTGACTCCCAGCAGCAACAACAGCAGCACCAGCAGCAGTAGGCGTTACACTCAAGGATGCATCGGAGGAATCCCAGGCAGGAGAGGACTCGTCAGACTTGCCAGTGACATGGCCTGCAGGACTATTGGCTTTCCTGTGTAAGGTGGAAATTGACACTGAGGGAGTTGGTAGTGTGGTTTGCAGGAGCTTGGTTACAAGAGGAAGAGGAAGGGATTTAGTGGTCAGTGGACTACTTCCGCTGTCATCCAAAGTTTTGAACTTGTCACTGACTTCTGATGAATGCGGTCCAGGTGATGTATAAGGGAGGATGTTCCTAGGTGGTTAACGTCCTTACCCCTACTTATTACAGCTTGACAAAGGCAACACACGGCTTGACACCTGTTGTCCGCATTTGTGTTGAATTAATTCCACACCGAAGAGCTGATTTTTTTTGTATTTTGACCAGGCATGTCAATGGCCATATTCATCCCACGGACAACAGGTGTCTCCCCGGGTGCCTGACTTAAACAAACCACCTCACCATCAGAATCCTCCTTGTCAATTTCCTCCCCAGCGCCAGCAACACCCATATCCTCATCCTGGTGTACTTCAACAGTGACATCTTCAATTTGACTATCAGGAACTGGACTGCGGGTGCTCCTTCCAGCACTTGCAGGGGGCTTGCAAATGGTGGAAGGCACAAGCTCTTCCCGTCCAGTGTTGGGAAGGTCAGGCATTGCAACCGACACAATTGGACTCTCCTTGGGGATTTGTGATTTAGAAGAATGCACAGTTCTTTGCTGTGCTTTTGCCAGCTTAAGTCTTTTCATTTTTCTAGCGAGAGGATGAGTGCTTCCATCCTCATGTGAATCTGAACCACTAGCCATGAACATAGGCCAGGGCCTCAGCCGTTCCTTGCCACTCCGTGTCGTAAATGGCATATTGGCAAGTTTACGCTTCTCATCAGACGCTTTCAATTTTGATTTTTGGGTCATTTTACTGAACTTTTGTTTTTTGGATTTTACATGCTCTCTAATATGACATTGGGCATCGGCCTTGGCAGACGACGTTGATGGCATTTCATCGTCTCGGCCATGACTAGTGGCAGCTGCTTCAGCACGAGGTGGAAGTGGATCTTGATCTTTCAGTATTTTAACCTCCACATTTTTGTTCTCCATTTTTTAATGTGTGGAATTATATGCCAGTATCAATAGCAATGGCCTACTACTATATATACTGCGCACAACTGAAATGCACCACAGGTATGGATGGATGGTATACTTGACGACACAGAGGTAGGTAAAGCAGTGGCCTTCCGTACCGTACTGCTATATATACTGGTGGTCACTGTCAGCAAACTGCAAAACTAAAATGCACCACAGGTATAGAATCTAGATGGATAGTATACTTGACAACACAGAGGTAGGTAGAGCAGTGGCCTTCCGTACCATACTGCTAAATATACTGGTGGTCACTGTCAGCAAACTGCAAAACTAAAATGCACCACAGGTATAGAATCTAGATGGATAGTATACTTGACGACACAGAGGTAGGTAGAGCAGTGGCCTTCCGTACCGTACTGCTATATATACTGGTATTCACTGTCAGCAAACTGCAAAACTAAAATACACCACAGGTATAGAATCTAGATGGATAGTATACTTGACGACACAGAGGTAGGTAGAGCAGTGGCCTTCCGTACCGTACTGCTATATATACTGGTGGTCACTGTCAGCAAACTGCAAAACTAAAATGCACCACAGGTATAGAATCTAGATGGATAGTATACTTGACGACACAGAGGTAGGTAGAGCAGTGGCCTTCCGTACCGTACTGCTATATATACTGGTGGTCACTGTCAGCAAACTGCAAAACTAAAATGCACCACAGGTATAGAATCTAGATGGATAGTATACTTGACGACACAGAGGTAGGTAGAGCAGTGGCCTTCCGTACCGTACTGCTATATATACTGGTGGTCACTGTCAGCAAACTGCAAAACTAAAATGCACCACAGGTATAGAATCTAGATGGATAGTATACTTGACGACACAGAGGTAGGTAGAGCAGTGGCCTTCCGTACCGTACTGCTATATATACTGGTGGTCACTGTCAGCAAACTGCAAAACTAAAATGCACCACAGGTATAGAATCTAGATGGATAGTATACTTGACGACACAGAGGTCGGTAGAGCAGTGGCCTTCCGTACCGTACTGCTATATATACTGGTGGTCACTGTCAGCAAACTGCAAAACTAAAATGCACCACAGGTATAGAATCTAGATGGATAGTATACTTGACGACACAGAGGTAGGTAGAGCAGTGGCCTTCCGTACCGTACTGCTATATATACTGGTGGTCACTGTCAGCAAACTGCAAAACTAAAATGCACCACAGGTATAGAATCTAGATAGAAAGTATACTTGACGACACAGAGGTAGGTAGAGCAGTGGCCTTCCGTACCGTACTGCTATATATACTGGTGGCAGGGGCGGATCCTGGAAAAAATGACAGGGGGGGCACCTTGTTCATGCCGAAGGCGTGCGGCCCCATGAAGGTGTGCGTGGCCTCACAAGAGCGCTCCTTCTTTTTTATTTGATTACAGAGTATCTATATATATATATATATATATATACACACATATATATATATATATACATACACATATATATATATATATATATATACACACATATATATATATATATATATATTATATATATATATGAACATATGACCAAGAATAAAATATATTAAAATATAAAAATTTAGCCAGCCTTACATTAGCTACAGCCTCCGGTTCTCCACGCATCTCTCCTCCTTCTTCAGTGCAGCCTGCGGCGCGCCAATGACTGAGCCGCAGGCTTGCTGAGCCGGACAGCAATTGGACAGCTGAGCCACCGCTCAGCTGCCCTGACTACCGCTCTTAGAGCACTCTTAGTCAGGGCAGTTGAGCGACGGCTCAGCTGTCCAATTGCTGTCCAATTGCTGTCCGGCTCAGCAAGCCTGCGGCTCAGTCATTGGCGTGTCGCAGGCTGCACTGAAGAAAGAGGAGGACGTCAGGAACAGGGCAACTGTGCTGGGGAGCCGGGACACGTAAGTGCAGCGCCGCAGATCGGATTGAAGAGAGATCCGATCTGCGGCGGGGGGCCCTTTCAGATTGGGCGGCCCGGGGTACTTACCCCCAGGCCCCCCCTTAATACGGCTCTGCCGCCGCCGCTGCCAGACCCTTCATCGCGGCGGGCGCCGTCTGCGCCGCCACTTCTTTTTAAAAGGGACTGCTCTGTTGTTGTTTTTTAAAGTGCCAGACATGACAGGGGGGGCACGGGCCCGCGTGCCCCCTCCTGGATCCGCCACTGACTGCTGGTCACTGTCAGCAAACTGCAAAACTAAAATGCACCACAGGTATAGAATCTAGATGGATAGTATACTTGACGACACAGAGGTAGGTAGAGCAGTGGCCTTCCGTACCGTACTGCTATATATACTGGTGGTCACTGTCAGCAAAACTCTGCACTGTACTCCTCCTATATAATACTGCTGGTCCCCAGTCCCCACAATAAAGCAGTGTGAGCACAGATATATGCAGCACACTGAGCACAGATATGGAGCGTTTTTCAGGCAGAGAATGGATAAAACTGGTGGTCACTGATCAGCAAAACTCTGCACTGTACTCCTCCTATATAATACTGCTGGTCCCCAGTCCCCACAATAAAGCAGTGTGAGCACAGATATATGCAGCACACTGAGCACAGATATGGAGCATTTTTCAGGCAGAGAACGGATAAAACTGGTGGTCACTGATCAGCAAAACTCTGCACTGTACTCCTCCTATATAATACAGCTACTCCCCAGTCCCCACAATTAAGCAATAAGCACAAATATTTGCAGCAACATTAATAAATGGAGAGGACGCCAGCCACGTCCTCTCCCTATCATTTACAATGCACGAGTGAAAAATGGCGGCGACGCGCGGCTCCTTATATAGAATCCGAATCTCTCGAGAATCCGGCAGCGGAATGATGACGTTCGGGCGCGCTCGGGTTAACCGAGCCATACGGGAGAATCCAAGTATGCCTCGGACCCGTGTAAAATGGGTGAAGTTCGGGGGGGTTCGGTTTCCGAGGAACCGAACCCGCTCATCACTAATAAAATACATGAAAAATATTCTTCATAAATAGATCAAACATGCAGCTTTATTACTCAAAGAATCAAAAAAGTCACTACTACAGGTGTGTTCATCTTCACTGTAACCGTGACTATTCGAAGTTATGACTGGTTTGCTGTGATGCACGTCCACAAGCACATGTGAATAATGGCACCTGCAATCCATAGGGAAAACATTATGTGATCCTAGGTGTGGGTTTTCACACACGGGCGCATGTAATTGCTCCCATGATACTTGAGAATGCATAGCAGCAACAATAAACAAGGACACATCTTTATGTGGTACACCGGGACCAATAATAGTAAGTCAACTAGCAGTTGGTGGCTTAGTCAAGAATAATAAAACCTTGCTGCTATCCTCAGCTCTTGAACTTAATACTACATAAATCAAGGAGATTTGATTGGCATAAAAAGTCATAGCTTTATTAATTGAAATCCGAAGAATATTGTAGATGGGTGTCTAAGAAAGTTTTGCATCCATTCAGCTTCAACAAAATACATCCTAACTTAATAGGGGTGGTAATACAGTACATCCTTGATGTGACCTGAAGTTATGGAGAAGCTGCAGGAAACTGTGCCTATATGCCTGGAGGAAAATCTGATGACAAATGATCTTGCAAGACACAGAAGACCGTCAATACCCAGGTATAGTACATTATTATACAGTCCCTGTCAAATAAAGGATAATTTAGGATGATACTACTCTGTATCTGTGGAGAAGATGCCAGAGTTGGTACATACTATATATGCCTGGATGAGAAGCTGGTGATAAATGTTCTTGCAAGATATAGATGAACATCAATGCCCCAGTAAAGTATATTAATATAATAATAATATACACTGCCTAGCAAACAAATACAATAAAAGATTATAAGTAGGATGAGTTGGGGATGAATGGTCTTGCAAGACACAGATGAGAAACATCAACACCCCAGTAAGGTACAGCAACATTAAAAAATTCCTTTCAAACAAGCACAATATTCATCATAATGAATGTGGTGCATGATGGAATTGTCCTTGTGTATAATATAAAGCACATGCACAGTTTAACAAACCAAGCACTTCAACATTGTACACAGCCACTTTTGTAGTTGCAAGGTTTGGTTTGTTTGGACCCCCTCAAAAGAAAACATATTGGTGACTTGGTTAAACCAAGTTACTAAAGGGCTTAAGGTCGCTAACAGTGTTGTAAATCATTGTCACATTCAGAAGATATTATCACCATCATCACTGTTGTTAATATCATCATTAACATAATATTAGCTCATATCCACTGGAAACCACCATTACATGAGAAGTCTCTTTTGGGTCTTCCTCAGAGAATTTGTAACTCATTTTGATAAATATCAGTTTTTGGAAGTAGTATACACTGGAGGGGAGAAGTATTATTTGCCAGTGCTTGGGATCCTGATTGTTAATAAGCTGACAGGGCTGAGTAATGGGTGTTCACCCCTCTCCCCAACCCTCTAACCCTCCCTCCCTGCAGCCTAACGTTAACCTCCCCACTTGGTGCCTAAACCTAACTCCCCATCCCCGCTGCCTAAACCTTTCCATCCCCCCTGCAGCCTAACCCTAACCTTCTGAGGGGGGTGCCTAGCCCTGACCACCCTCCCAACAGCCTAACTCTAACCCCCAGGATGCATCATAACCCTAACCCCCCACCCCCCCACCCACAGCCTAAACCTAAACTCAAACCCGCAGCTAACCTGCTGTGCGGCACAGTGTTTCCTTGTTCAGGATCCCGGCTGTCAGTATTCTGGCACCGGGATGTTGTACTCTTCTGGATGCCAGTGTCGACATTTAGAAGGGGGTAGGTATTCCGGCGTTGGTATTCTGACTGACGGGATACCAACAGCCAGGATCCTGACTGCTTCCCCACTGGAGGATAGGCAACTTAAATACACCAAAGGGAGTTTGTGCAAGGCACTCCAACTTGCCATTTTTCCTCCCAGTATTCAAAGGGACTGTGTAGGATGCTAATTTATACATTACCATTAAAGTAATCTTCCACCATTCTATTGTGTTTACTGTATCAGAATGAGTCATGGTAGATGTGTCAATATATGTGGGCAATTCTTTTAAGCCTAACCTGATATCATAATGTTTCACTTTGGTGCACTGAGTTGACTCATCATCACCACCTGTGGGTCTCTTGGAAAAGGTCGGTTTTATTCTTGGTACTGGCATATGTAGGATTAGCTGAAGCAAGAGAAGAAATTGTGTCATGTACACTTGAGCTAACAACTTGCTCACAAGGTGCTCTTTGCATTCTTAAAATCTGTCTCAGTTGGAAAGAATGGCTGTGTCTGAACTCACTTAATTGGTTACAATTTCAAATGGTTTCAGTAGCTGGCATAAAACTGAGACTATTCTCAAGTGTGCTAAACTAAGGTAATATGTCTTACTCTCCTATTTCATGTCTTAATGTTTATGTTTGGATGGCCTGTTGCTGTTCCTATGTAAAGGCCTTTTGCTGAAGCATATAAAGGGTGGATTTCTGCCTGGTTGCTACCTCTCACTTCAGTTGATGGCAATTTGTTCTGTTCTTACATCTGCTGCAGTGTTCTAACACTTCCTGCAAATGACATAACAGGGAGGAGGTGCCTAGACGCTTAATGTTCCTACCTCTACTTACTTTGGTTGCACAAGGAAGAGGTGACATTGGTCTTAAGCACAGTCTTGACAATGTCCTTCATCATCTTCTTATTATTATTATTCTCATTGCTAAGAACTGCTGCCATTGGTGGCAGAGTTACTATAAATCAAACAACATCCTCCTAAATATTAACTTTTTCTTGTCCAACATATTTACCATCAACAGCCACATCAGATACATAATTTCCGACCATATCTTGTAGTACTTACAAAGTAGCATCCTCAATTTTTATGTCAAAACCATCACCATCATTACTTTTATTACTATTGTATTCATCCTAACATGTGGAGAGGGTTCAAAGATTGTGGAAGGTGGCTTCGCTTCCTGGTTCAAGTTAAGTATACTCAGGAGGAGGCATGAGAGGGGGTGAGGTGGCAGACCTGTGCCCCTCTAACAAGCATGGGCCCAGGTATTTAGTACCCCCCTCCTGTGCCAGTGACCTCAATCAATACTGTAGGTTGTATAGTTTTTAAAATAGTAAGCTTGGTTGGGCTACCATATTCTTCCTACACATTGTACACATTTAAATTGTGACAGCAAAAAAATTACAAAAATGTATTTATTTTTTCATTTCAAGTGCAGAATTTTTTTTTTTATAAAATCTGAATATAAAATTCTAATTTTTACTACTTTGGATAGGTGGACTATTGGTGAAATAAGAACCATACAGTATTTCTTTGTGGTACTTATAAGACAGTGCTCCCGCTATGCATTAGCAGCAATGGGAGAGCGGCTACTGCCGCTACTATATGCTGCAAAAAGCAGCAACAAATGAAGGGACACATTGTAGAAAGTCTTCTGAAATTCATACTGGTACCACATAAAAAGTCATTAATATTAATGTTGGAATGTGGTGAGTGCAAATGTGAATAAAGACCTCAGTGAAGGGGTTAAGCACTTGAAGTATGGATATAGTTGCTGCTGTTTTGTTCTTTTATAAATATTTTGTTGATTCAAGTGACTAGAGAGTTTTTATCTGAGTTCTTTAGTGAAGTGATTAACGTGCAGAATATGTTAATGTGATGCACAACTCTGACACAATTCACTGGCTGTAAAGTTATATTGCATGTATACTGTATTTATGCACTTTATTGTTTATGCATATAATTATATGAAATTTATAGATTTTATTGGCTATTATGTCTTGCAAAGATGTTAAAATCATGAAGAATTCTACAACATAGTTGGTATTATAAATAATGCATATACAGACCATACTGAAGATTGAAAGTTTGACATTATGTGGAGATGTGGCAATCAAGCTACATTTATTTTTTATGGCGTTTTACTATCTTGCTCCATCAATACCCCTGTGGCCTCGATCATGCAAAGGTGATACTTCATTTGAAAATGTAACTTGGAAGATCATTATAACTATTTGTTAGCTGAAGAACTTACAAAAAATATTCCAAAAAGTAATACAAATATTTAAAATGTTACTTTCTATTTACAGTGTGTAATGTCTTTAAACATCATGGCATTTTTGTTAATTAAATCCCTGTGTGTTACATTTGTAAATTGCCCTCATGGCTTTTAGCCACTATTTGAATATTAAAGTGCTTTACAGTTCAAGGTTCAATGAGTAAAATCAAAACATTTAAATAAAGTTGTGCAGTCCTTTTAGTTTTGTTTGGAAAAAGTGCAGTGTTGTACATTTAAAGTTTGAGATACATTTTGTTGATACTGAACTTTTTGTTTCTGTGGGAAGTTTTTTATGATTAACTAATGCATGTACAGTACTCATTTAATATGACATTTCATGTAACATTTTTTAAATTAAATGTCAGGCCTGAAAATAAGAAAAATAGCGATACTTGCATTGTTGCATGTTAAAGCTTGACAATTATAACATTAAAAATATTACTTGATTAGATTTTTGAGTACGGTATAAAATGTCTTCACAGGACAAAGTTTGCTAGCAGAAAGGGAGTATAATTAAGTAATATAGTGTCATATCTTTAGAATGTTCTTATTAGAGCATGGTAAAAATCAGTCCACTCTATTGTAGAAGATGAACTCCGCTATCTCTCAACATGTCTATGGATGGCTTGAAAAGAGAGTTTGAATTCATACTATACCTGTTGGTCAATAGGTATTCATTGGGCCTTTGTCCTGGTATTGAGCCATTGCCAATTTCCACTGTCCTCTTAATGCTGTCAGATTTTATGAAGTTGACTCAGTGGCGGAACTTGTGAGTGATGGTCCTAGGTGCACAAATATTCACTAGGCCCCATCTTATGCCCCACCCCAAGTTCATAATATAACACACACCAATGGGTGACAGGAAAAGGAATGTTGGTGACAGGGAGAGACAGAGGAAGATGGGGAGAGGCAGAGGGTGATGGGGAGAGGCAGAGGGTGACAGAAGAGAGGCAGAGGGTGTCAGGGAGAGGCTGAGAGTGAAAGGGAAGCAGTGGGCGAGACAGTAGGTGACAACAGGGAGAGGCAGTGGGTGAATCAGGAAGAATTCACAGCTGTCTGTGCAATGGAAGCATTCTGTGGCTGTGATTATTGGCACTGATAGGTGGTAGAGCTCCCCTATCAATTTTGTTCAGATGGTGATTGATGCTGTTGCTCACACAGCCCTGCCTCCCTAAGGTAAGGGTCCAACCCTCAGGTTGTAGGGCCCACCCTGTTCACCACACTGGGCCAGTCATCAAATGTTGCTCAAAATGGTCGGGCGATGGGACACAGGAAAATTCATTGCTGCTCTGGGTAGCAGTGGGGCCCTTAGTCCCCAGGGTCCCTGGTGCAATGCACCTCTCGCAACAATGGTAGATACACATCTGCTGTCAATCTATTTTGCCCATGGCAGGAATGCTACAGACAGTCAATATGCCTCATCAGAAGCACTATCAGTACCCTGAGTACATTTACTATGGGTTCTGATGCATTAAACAGACAAAATATGTAACTCACAAGTTACTGTAAAACCACATCATCAGACCACATTAGCACAAGTACAGTATAATACTGTAGCAATAGACAAAAGGGGCATAGACAGAAAACAGCTATAGAGGTTTTAGCAGTATCCCTGATCTTTTCTCTTTAGGAATATGGAATGCTCAGATCCTGTGGCAGGGTGTAGTAGGGTATGCTGGTGGCCGGGCTCTCGTGGACCCCCCAAGAGGGAGAAAAGATGTCAGCATGCCAGCGGTCGGGATTCCAGCGCCGGTATGCTAGTCGTTGGGAGCCCGGCCGCCAGCAAACAGAAGACCACCCCCTGTGGCAGTGGTTCACCACATAATACCTTTCTATAGTATAGAGATGTGCATTTCTGTTTCTATGGAAACCTTAAACAACCCAAATTTCCAAATTACGAATAGACCAGTGTCCTGGCTCGGGTCTTAACTCCAGACTCTGATCTAAAGATGAGGTTAAACATCATCTTCCTGGCATTGGATCTCACAAGTTATTGTGTAGGCATTGAGCAGTCAGTTAACTTAACCAGACTTTGAGGTTTATTTGTGGAAGTGAATGTACAGCCATACTCTTTGGTTGGTTCAGTGATGGAGCTGAGCCTGGAACAGAGCAGGACTGCAGACAGCTCACCAGCTGGTAGCTGTCCTCTTCTAAGATAGTGGTGCAGACTCCAGGAACAGTGGTTATAGCAGAATGAAGTTGTGGGTCTCAAGAGCTAAGAGAAGGACATCCGTCCTCCACCATGTCACTCATACACAGTGTCAAGATGGCGCCAAGCATGTGCTCCCGATACACTATTGGTGGCCATCTTTGTGAGGTAATGAAGTTTCCTTAGAGGAGCCATTTTGTTGAAGACTACACTGTAGCGCACTCCAGTTCTAACATGACCCTCCTCCTTGCTTCAAGCTTCTCCATGTTATACAAACTTACAGTACAACTAAAGCTTTCTCATAGCAATCTATAAGAAAGGTGAGGTTAGATACATAAAAGAACATCACTACATCACACAACTTTGGTTTGGCCTTTTCTGGAAATTTAGCAAATTCCATCTTTCTGACATCAGCCTCAGCAGCAGTCTCTTGACTCAAAATGTTTGAACTGTTGTCACTGTCATGATGATTGATGTCATTTGTACTTTGCACCAGTGGCGTAACTAGAAATTTTTCTCCCCCAAGCCAAAAAATTCTTCGGCGCCCCCCCCCCCCCTCATGCTCCATATTTGGGAGCAAGAAAGGGATAAATATGCGCGCGCCGAAAAGGGGTGTGGTTTCGTTGGAATGGGCGTGGTTCTGCATAAAGGGGCGTGGCATTGCAGGAAAAGACTACCTTATACCCCAGTTTTGCAACCTGCACGCCCATACGTTAGCCACCACAGGAAAGAAAAATAATCCTGATTCATGCCCCTTACATTATTTGTCATTTTTCCTCCTTATAGTAATGCCCAGTATACATTATGCCACATAGACATTATGCCGCACACAATAATGCACATGACACAATATGCACACACTGTAATGCCTGTGACACATTATGCCACACACCGTAATGCCTGTGACACATTATGCCACACACCGTAATGCCTGTGACACATTATGACAGGAATCGCAATGCCCGTTATACATTATGCTACACACTGCAATGACCCTGATACATTATAGCACATACAATGTCTGTGACACATTATGACACACACCGCAATGTCCGTGACACATTATGCCACACACTGCAATGCCCGATACATTATAGCACATACAATGCCTGTGACACATTATGCCACACACTGCAATGACCTTGAGACATTATACCACAATGCCCGTTATATAGTATACCATACACCGTAATGCCTGTGACACACACCGCAATGCCCTGCCCGTTATACCCTATGCCACACACTGCAATGCCCGTTATGTATTATGCCACACTGCAATGACCCTGAGACATTATACCACATACCACAATGCCCGTGATATAGTATACCACACCCCGTAATGCCTGACACATTATGACACACACCGCAATGTCCGTGATACATTATGCCACACACTGCAATGACCCTGAGACATTATACCACATATCACAATGCCCGCGATATAGTATACCATACACCGTAATGCCTGTGACACATTATGACACACACCGCAATATCCGTGGTACATTATGCCACACACCGTAATGCCCATTACACATTAAGTCCTACAGTAAGGCTTCTAATTACTTTTCAATTACCTGCTCGTTGTCAGGGGTTTCATGCACTGGGTGTCATGCTCGTTGCCAGGGGTTTCATGCTCTTGGTTCCATGCACGGTGCCAGGGGTTTTCATGCTCAGGGTGTCATGCTTGTTGCCAGGGGTTTCATGCACTGGGTGTCATGCTCGTTGCCAGGTGTTTCATGCACTGGGTGTCATGCTCGTTGCCAGGTGTTTCATGCACTGGGTGTCATGCTCGTTGCTAGGAGGTAGTCCTTGTTGCTAGGGCTGTGCTCCCAGTGCCACATATGTCCCCAGTGCCAGATATTCCCCCACGGTGCCAGGTACTCACATGCCCCAGTGCCAAATATAGCCCCCCCCATGTGCCAGGTACACATATACCCCCCCAGTGCCACATATGCCCCCAGTGCCAGATATTCCCCCCCCAGTGCCACATATGCCCCCAGTGCCAGATATGCCCCCAGTGCCATATATTCCCCCCCAGTGCCAGATATGCCCCCAGTGCCGGATATTCCCCCCCGTGCCATATATGTCCCCAGTGCCAGATATTCCCCCCCAGTGCCATATATGCCCCCAGTGCCAGATATTCCCCCCAAGTGCCATATATGCCCCAGTGCCAGATATCCCCCCCAGTGCCAGATATTCCCCCCAGTGCCTTATATGCCCCAGTGCCAGATATTCTCCCCCCCCCAGTGCCATATATGCCCCCAGTGCCAGATATTCCCCCCCCCGTGCCATATATGCCCCCAGTGCCAGATATTCCCCCCCCAGTGCCATATATGCCCCCAGTGCCAGATATTCCCCCCCAGTGCCATATATGCTCCCAGTGCCAGATATTCCCCCCCAGTGCCATATATGCCCCCAGTGCCAGATATTCCCCCCAAGTGCCATATATGCCCCAGTGCCAGATATCCCCCCCAGTGCCAGATATTCCCCCCAAGTGCCATATATGCCCCAGTGCCAGATATCCCCCCCAGTGCCAGATATCCCCCCCAGTGCCATATATGCCCCAGTGCCAGATATCCCCCCCAGTGCCAGATATTCCCCCCCCCTAGTGCCATATATGCCCCCAGTGCCAGATATTCCCCCCAAGTGCCATATATGCCCGTGCCAGATATCCCCCACAGTGCAAGATATCCCCCCCAGTGCCAGATATTCCCCCCAAGTGCCATATATGCCCCAGTGCCAGATATTCTCCCCAGTGCCAGATATTCCCCCCCGTGCCATATATGGCCCCAGTGCCAGATATTCCCCCCTAGTGCCATATATGCCCCCAGTGCCAGATATTCCCCCCCAGTGCCATATATGCCCCCAGTGCCAGATATCCCCCCCAGTGCCATATATGCCCCCAGTGCCAGATATTCCCCCCAAGTGCCATATATGCCCCAGTGCCAGATATCACCCCCAGTGCCACATATGCCCCCAGTGCCAGATATGCCCCCCCAGTGCCACATATGCCCCCAGTGCCAGATATTCCCCCCCGTGCCATATATGCCCCCAGTGCCAGATATTCCCCCCCAGTGCCATATATGCCCCCAGTGCCAGATATTCCCCCCAAGTGCCATATATGCCCCAGTGCCAGATATTCCCCCCAAGTGCCATATATGCCCCAGTGCCATATATGCCCCAGTGCCAGATATTCCCCCCCCGTGCCATATATGCCCCCAGTGCCAGATATTCCCCCCCAGTGCCATATATGCCCCCAGTGCCAGATATTCCCCCCCAGTGCCATATATGCCCCCAGTGCCAGATATCCCCCCCCAGTGCCATATATGCCCCCAGTGCCAGATATTCCCCCCAAGTGCCATATATGCCCCAGTGCCAGATATCACCCCCAGTGCCAGATATTCCCCCCAAGTGCCATATATGCCCCAGTGCCAGATATCCCCCCAGTGCCAGATACCCCCCCCCCAGTGCCATATATGCCCCAGTGCCAGATATCCCCCCCAGTGCCAGATATCCCCCCCCTAGTGCCATATATGCCCCCAGTGCCAGATATTCCCCCCAAGTGCCATATATGCCCCAGTGCCAGATATCCCCCCCAGTGCCAGATATTCCCCCCAAGTGCCTTATATGCCCCAGTGCCAGATATCCCCCCAGTGCCAGATATCCCCCCCAGTGCCAGATATTCCCCCCAAGTGCCATATATGCCCCCAGTGCCAGATATTCCCCCCCCAGTGCCATATATGCCCCCAGTGCCAGATATTCCCCCCCAGTGCCATATATGCCCCCAGTGCCAGATATCCCCCCCAGTGCCATATATGCCCCCAGTGCCAGATATTCCCCCCAAGTGCCATATATGCCCCAGTGCCAGATATCCCCCCCAGTGCCAGATATTCCCCCCAAGTGCCATATATGCCCCAGTGCCAGATATCCCCCCCAGTGCCAGATATTCCCCCCAAGTGCCATATATGCCCCAGTGCCAGATATCCCCCCCAGTGCCAGATATTCTCCCCCCCCAGTGCCATATATGCCCCCAGTGCCAGATATTTCTTTACCCCTCCGTCGCCGCCGCCGCCGCTGCTTTTTGGAGGGACACGGAGGGCAGCGTGTGCCTCTCCTGTGTCCCTCCTGCTGCATCATCTCCGGCGGCCGCGGGTCTAATAGGGGGAAGTGCCGTCCGTGAGCCAATTAGTGCTCACGGACGGCACTTCCCCCTATTAGACCCGCGGCCGCCGGAGATGATGCAGCAGGAGGGACACAGGAGAGGCTGTGCCCTCCGTGTCCCTCCAACAAGCGGCGGAGGGAAGGAGAAAGCAGACTGACATGCGGATGCTCGTCCGCATGTCAGTCTGCTGTAAATCAGTGGCGCCCCCGCAGCCCCTCGCCCCCAAGCCACCGCGAGGACTGCGGGGGCAGTAGTTACGCCACTGCTTTGCACTCCTATTTCTTGAAAAGTCACTTTTCAAGTAAATTCTAGTCCAAATCTTTTCAGAGAGCAAGATGTAAATCCCTTTGTAAGTATGTCCATGGTATTTTCTTCATTGATCCCTTTTCAACAAGTTCCCAAATAAAGTGGTTTCTAATTTTAATATGTTACGAACTGTTATGATGCTTGGTACTATACAAAAGACCGATTGCCCCCCATGTTGTCATATTAAATATTTGTTTTGTTTACCATATCTGTGAACTGTAATTCTGACAGATTTCTTTTAAGAATAAGGCCGATTTGGGGGGTCATTCCGAGTTGTTCGCTAGTGAAAAATGTTCGCAGCGCAGTGATTAAGTGAACAAGTGGCATGTCTGCGCATGCGTATGTGGCGCAGTGCGCACGTGCGATGTACTTTCACAACGGCTGATATATTTTTACACAAGACCTAGTTACGCTTTTCAGTCGCAATGCCAGCCGCAGAGTGATTGACAGGAAAGGGGCATTTCTGGGTGTCAACTGACCGTTTTCTGGGAGTGTTCGAAAAACGCAGGAAAAATGCAGGCGTGGCCGGAAGAATGCAGGGCGTGTTTGTGACGTCAAATCCGGAACTGAACAGTCTGAAGTGATCACAAGCGCTGAGTAGGTCTGGAGCTACTCTGAAACTGCACATTTCTTTTGTATCTGCTCTGCGATTCTTTCGTTCGCAGTTCTGCTAAGCTAAAATACACTCCCAGAGGGCGGCGGCTTAGCGTTTGCACGGCTGCTAAAAACTGCTAGCGAACGATCAACTCGGAATGACCCCCTTGATCAGTGCTGCCTCTAAAGTGGGCAGTGCTACTTTTGGCAGCTTCTGGCTTGCCCAGTTTATTGCTGTGCCTGCAGGTTGGAACAGATATTCTGTATACGAATGAAAGTCATCTGCCTCCCAGTCAGCAATGCAGAATGATTCTAATTTACAGTAGGGGAAAATTCAATAGTTTTTGGGTAATTTAACAAATTGCCCTTAATCACCCCCTAATCCCCCCTAATTGCCAGAACAAAAGAGAGTAGAAAATGAGTGCTGAAGATGAACTGGTGGCGGGCTTTTATTAACATTTTGATTGGTTTAGTGTTAATTTCAATGGATTTCTCATGTTGCTGTTTTGGAAGTGGTGCATTGAGGTGCGATTTTTGTATGATTTTGGTGGTGCTTTTGATGGTTGTTCCATGTGAACACGCTAAAAAAAGTCAATGCATTCAGTTAGAGCACTGAGGTGCGACTTTATTGCGATTTTGGTGTGAAGTGAAGCAATTTGATAAAAACAATTCCTAGTAAAATTGGTGAATTCCAATGATACCAATGTTATTTGGATGATGTTTGCACCCATGATAAATTATCGTTATTTTGATTACACACATTTAACATGGAACTTCTATGTGAATCTTTAGTACATTTTTAAATAATTTTACTTTATCTGCCCTCAGCTCCATGGCTCAAAGTTTTCCAGTGGGGGATACCACTCACACCCCCATGTGCATATACCTTCGCCATGAAGAGCTCAGTGGAGCGTGTGCAGGGGGGACTGATAATCAGTCCCCTCTGCTGCAGCTGATCTCTGCACATGCAGAGATCAGTCAAATTGTGCAGGTAGAGGAACAAACTTTCCCCTCCCTGCACTGCGATTCCCGGTGCATGTGCTTCAGAATGCTGGTAACACAGCATTCTGGGGCGCGATTCCGGCAGTGATGTTGGTGGTCAGAGACAGCCGCATCACTTCAGAGTCCGGGAACAAGGAGAAGGCAGAGCAGAATGGGTGCTGCACACCGCCGGGGGCTGCGGGCACCAGGGGACAGCTGGTCGCATGTGATGCGATCAAGCCAGCTAACGGACTCCTGGTTTGGTCGCATCACATGCGACCATGCCAGGCAAGTGGTTAAGTACGTGAGAACTCTTTTTACTGCCATTCATTTGGGACTCCCTGTGTTAGTGGCAAATTGGCTCGCTTTACTCATGGCATGAGTGATGTCAGGATGAATCCCAGTACTTGCCTACATTTAGGTTCGATGACATTTCGATATGGGACTTTCTTCATACTATATCCTTGGTTTCCCTTTCATATTTGGAAGACATTTCCTTCATTATTTTGTACTGTTATCAATGGACTTACCTATTGACTTTGCCTCAGACATTTCATACTTTTCAAGTATGTTTTCCATATAACGTAGCTTTGCTGGTCAACAGTTATACAGATCTGTTCTCATACTTGCTGCAGTCAAGCCAGTCTCTCTTGGCATGCCAGGTCCAGTGAGATTCTGTTAGCTTCGGGCATCTTTTGTTTTGTTTTTTTCTTTTGAAAAATATGTCTTAGTCACAACGAGATGCGACTACATTACAGTAGGATGCACATGGACACTCTGCTGATTAATTTGATATGCAACACTTGCATTTCTGTGTGCAACTGAGTCTCTGAATCTGCATATGAAGTGTTACCGTACAGCCTCCAAGGCTTTGCGTTTGTGCTTAATATACAGACTCAGTCGCACACAGATATAGTTTTGCATATCAAATTAATCAGCACAGTCTGCTGGTGCAGTCTAGTCACATTGCGTTGTGTCTAAGATACATTTTCAACAAAAAAGATGCCTGACACTAGCAGAGTTGCATGGGAAATGTCAGCTCACACATACCAGGCATCTCCATCTGTGTTGCGTATTGAGGCTTGATGTATGTATGCACATATAAAGTGACTTTTTTCAGGTCTTGCTCAATTCTCATGGCAAATAATTAATGTTCTGAACCCAGGTCCTTCATCCTGAACTTCTGTCCAACTTCCTTTCACTTCGTTGACACGTTGGACCAGATGTCCAATAGGGTGCGTTTTTTGGGAACGTGCGATTTTCCCCAAAACAATTCTTTCACCAGGATATGCTGTTAATTTCCACAGTCTCGCACACTTATGTTGCATTTCCATAGCAAATTTCCATGTTGTGTAGATTTCTGCAACTTTAAGTTTGAACCCCATTATAAGTGTAATTTGGGTATGTGTGCTCTTACAGCAATTATTCTGCCGCTCTGGTACTGTAAATGTGTTTGCTGTAACATATTTAGATTAAAACAAACTGCTTGCTTCTCTCTATGCTGCAGCAGCTGTCAGTATTTTACATGTGGCCATGATGGCACATCAGCTGTGGTCTTTCATTTGTAACAAACTTCCCAATGTGCCTGGAGCACGTCCATATACACTTTAAACACTTTGGTGCCTCTTTTTCCAATTATGTTTTGAGGTATTCCTACTTTATCAAGTGTTCTGGGTGCCTGCAATACCAGGGACATATATTACCTGGATGCAGCTGTGACTCGGGAATGTTGTGATTGGATTTATAACCTGCTGGGAATGTGTGTGTAGTTTTGGAGGTGAGAAGAGTACTGTAGACACAAGCAGTTATTGTAGGCAATGACCAGTCAAGTAAGTTAAGCAAGCTTTGAGGCTTATTTGTGGAAATTAATGTACAGCTGTACTCACTGTTACATTAGTTGATCCAATGATGAATCGGAGCCTGTAGTTGATCAGGGGTGCAAGCAACCGACCAGCCAGTGGCTGTCCTCTCCTAAGGTAGCAGTGTAGGGTCCAGGAACAGTGGTTATAGCAGGGTGAAGTTACAGGTCTCAGAAGCTAAGAGAAGGACATCCATCCTCCACAATATCACTCATACCACAGTGGCAAGATGGGTACATCCTTGTGCCAAAACACTGTTGGTGTCCACCTCGGTTAGGGAACAAAGTTTCCCTAGAGGACAGTGGCGGGCTGGGCCCGGGGGGGGGGGGCAGGATGCCATCTGCCCCCGGGCCAGCAGAATATTGCTGTTTGGGGTCGCAGAATAGTTGCACATGCCATAGATTGTGACTGGGACACATGCAGCGAGTGCTCACAGGCCACCCCGCTCTGATGATATGACACAGTGGCAGCGTGGCCACAGGGAGTAAAGTTTTGTGGGTTGTGCCATCCAGGTCAGAGGCACAATTACTGCAAGTCACCTTCCAACCATATGATGTCCAACCACACTTAGTCACTACTTGTATACCCGTAGCAGCTACCATTGGTATAAGAGCAGTGTCATCTAAAAAGGGTTTTGAACACACAAGAACAAGTATTGCTAATACTTTGCTCCAATTAAAGTATCTCTACCCAAATAGTGTAATTCCCTACTTACTGTGTGGAGGGAGGGGACAACTATGTTAGACAGGAACTAGTATCCTCTAACTAGTAGTTGTACAGGAACAAGCATCCTCTGCTGGGATACACATGATATTCCAGCAGACGGCATGCCGGCTGTCACTATACCAACAGCGGCATACTATCTGCTGGAATGCCGGCAACTAAGCAGTGAGTCCCCTCATGGGCTTGCTGCACTTGCCAGGCATCGGGCTCGGTGGCTCACTATGCTCGCCACATGTTCTATTCCCACTTTGTTGGTGGCATGGACCCAACAGCCGAGTGGGAATACTGGGTGGGTGTTAGCAGGCCCGGCGCTAGCCGCTCAGCAAGAGATGCAGTGCAGGTAGGCGCCGGGTAGGAGAGGCGCCTTCACTGCTCTGCATAGCTGAAGCGCCGTCCTGTCCCCCCTGCTGCTGCTGCGCCTGCCCTGTCACACTGACAGGCAGCCGCAGCAGCGCCGGCAGCATGACTCCCTCTCCTCTGTCCCCTGTGACAGGGAGAGGAGTGTTTTCGGTCTGACGAAAGGGGGCGGAGCTACACGGACCAAGAGGCGGCTCTACACGGACCAAGGGGGCAGAGCTACACGGACCAGGCTAGCAGACTGTAGAAGATCTGGCCAGCAAGATTGTGGTAGTAAGGGTATGTAAAGAGTGTGAGAGAGAAAGTGTGTGTGTGTGTGTGTGTGTGTGTGTGTGTGTGTGTGTGTGTGTGTATGTGTGTTTGTTTGTATTTAAAAAGTGGACGCTGTCTGCCGTAATGTGTAAAAAGGGGGGCGCTGTCCGCCGTAATGTGTAAAAAGGGCAGCGCTGTCCGCCGTAATGTGTAAAAAGGGGAGCGCTGTCCGCCGTAATGTGTAAAAAGGGGGACGCTGTCTGCCGTAATGTGTAAAAAGGGGACTCTGTCCGCCGTAATGTGTAAAAAGGGGAGCGCTGTCCGCCGTAATGTGTAAAAAGGGGGACGCTGTCTGCCGTAATGTGTAAAAAGCGGAATCTGTCGGCCGTAATGTGTAAAAGGGGCTCTACCTGGTGTAGTGGCGCTACTGTGCGGCATAGTTTGAATAATGGAGACTACTATAATATGTAATATGAATCGGTATTATTTTGTGGCCACACCCCTTCCCCGCAAAGCCACGCCCCTATATTTTTGGTGTGTGCCTGCGGCGCGCACTGCCCCTATTTTACATACAGGTGTGGGGTGGGGGGTGCCGATTCCCTCTCTTGCACACAGCGGTAAAATGTCTAGTTACGGCACTGTCTGTGTGCAGGGCCGTAACTAGCGCTGCACAGAGTGAGTGTGGGCAGAGAGTTCACATCCATAGGCTTACACGGATCTCCTGCAGCTCAGGGGCCAGGAGGCCATGGTAACCCCCCCCCCCGACCCTACATGTAAAGTATGGGAGGGCGCAAATTTATATTTTGCAGGAGGGCGCCGAACACCCTAGCACCGCCCTGGGTGTTAGAATTCTGTTGCTGGCTGTCGGGATTCCGGAATGCCGTGATCCTGACAGCCAGCATATTGACTGCATCCCCCTCTGCTATAGAGCCTGACATTCTATTTGTTATAAGTATACCAGTTTGAAGTCTCTTTGAATAGAATGCCCAGACAATCGATAAATACTGTAAGCTTTTTTTGTGCCAGGTTATTATGACAGAACTCTGACATAGTAACCTAGGTATTTTGTAGCACAACAGGCTTAATTTACAGAAATACGCAATAAATCATGAAATTACTCCACCCCACCCGCATGTATTTCCCTATAATTAGGAGCCAAATGTGGCATATATTGCTGAGTTTCCGTGTTTCAATTTAGCTAACCAAGTACATGCAGTTATATGTCACAAATTGTCCTACTCACCAGGGTATTGTATTGTAGCAAATAGGCACAATTCTTGCTTTGTACAGTATATAATAGCTGTAACAACTTCACCCTAGGGGCCTGATGTACAGTTGAATGTAATTGTTTTTTTTATTCTTTTGGTGAAAAAGTATTTCCTTTTGTCCATGTGCACACAATTTCTTTTTTGCATATCTACAAGTATATTGATTTCATCACATTTCGTGCTTATGCTTAGTTTTCCTATTTCCCATCTGAAGAATACCTATGTTAAATTTCATCTTCCTAACATATATGCAAGTAAGAGAATGTGCAAACATGGGACCCCTTTCAGTTCGTGGTTCGGGTTGTTCATTTTTTTATTTTAACAAGTCCCTGGATTACAAAGTTAAAGAAGAGGACCGATCTACACAGGATTGTTTGTAAGTATATTTTTTATTTACAGGTACCCCATGGATTCTACTGGAGAAGAGGACAGAGGGGCTCCATGTCAACATAGGTAAGTATATATACAGTATGTGTAAGTGTGCATGTATGTAAATTAAAGATATACTATCACGGTGTGTGTCTTGTGTTTTTTTGGGGGAATTTTTTTTGTAGTAGAACTACAGGTACCAGCGGGCCTGTTATTCTCCCGCATGCTGGTACTTGTGGTTCTCCAAATACCAGCTTGCGGGGAGGCTTGCTGGGACTTGTATTTCTTCTACAAAAAACAATATTCTTTATTTTTACACTATGGCTATCAGCCTCCCATCCACTGCCCACGGATGGAGGGGACAGCCTCAGGCTTCGCCCCTAGACCTTGGGTGGCTGGAGGGGGGGACCCCTTGATTTAAGGGGTCCCCACTCCTCCAGGGTACGCCGGCCAGGAGTGACTAGTTGGGGGTGGTAATGCCATGGCCGCAGGGACCTATATAAAAGTGTCCCCCGGCTGTGGCATTATCTCTCTGGCTAGTGGAGCCTGGTGCTAGTGTTAAAAATACGGGGGACGCCTACGTTTTTTGTCCCCCGTATTTTTTGCACCAGGATCAGGTGCAGAGCCTGGTGCTGGTTGTTTAAATATGGGGGGACTCTATTAATTTTTTACCCCGTATTTTTACAACCAGGACCAGCTCAAAGAGCCTGAGGCTGGTTATGCTTAGGAGGGGGGACCCAACGCAATTTTTTTCTGAGATTTTTAACCCTTTCACACCCCTTCCCACAGATAAACATGCACGAATCTCACTGATCCATGCATGCCTACCAGAATACCAGGGGGAATAAGCAGGTCTGTTTGAAAACTGCTTTTTTTTATGATTTGTATTTTTTCCCGGCAGTGTTTGGCTTTTGACGGCAGTGATTGAGGATGCGATTTCTTAGTAAATCACCGACTTGTATAAAATAACAGGTGTGTTTGACCGATGGTGTATTCAATAGTATTTTTTTTTCTCTGCCCTCAAAAAAATATGAATGCCCTCATCACTGCCGAGTTTTGTGTTTAGTAAATTGGCGAGATGACACTTTGAGCAAAAAACACAAAATCGGCCAAAATCGGGAGCTTAGTAAATATACCCCCTTATGTCGACCCCCTTTTCATACCCTTAGGGAGCTTTATTAAAATTCTAATTACGTAGTTTTCGTATTTCTCACCTGAAGAATACCTATGATAAATTACAGCTTCCTAACATCGGGAAGTAAGAGAAATAGTGATGAGTCAGTGAGTGGGTGAGTGAGGGCTTTCGCAGTTATATATATATATAGATCAGAAAAAACATCCAGTCATAACACCAGAAGAATTCAAGACATTAAATAACAATTAATCACAAATATTCATCCAAATGAGATTTTTGTTTTAGCAGCATACAGTATATTGCAAGCTAATGCTCTCCAGAGTCTCATTTTTGTTATACAGAATTGCAACGATCCTA
Source organism: Pseudophryne corroboree (assembly GCF_028390025.1). Lineage (NCBI taxonomy): Eukaryota > Metazoa > Chordata > Amphibia > Anura > Myobatrachidae > Pseudophryne > Pseudophryne corroboree. Next base: position 470,964,876 of record NC_086449.1, read on the forward strand.
GGATATTTGTTGCAAACTGAAGTAGCAATTAGATTCCTCAGCTTTAGGCAATCAAATTAATGTAGCAACATAGCTTTTGTGGTTTGTAGCATTACAATGAAGCAATCCCAATGATTTACTCACAGAGGCAGCCATTCAGTCTATTGGGCTTACATAGCAGGCAATTTATAAATCATATAAGATGTATATTTTCACATCTGCCAGACAATTTATTGTGTATATATATATATATAGTCTCACCTCACTACTTCTGAGGAAGCTGCCGATGCTGACAGCAGGTGGGGAAATGCGTTAACTGTCTTCTCAACTTTGAATTAGTTTTTCCTCCAAGACCAAGAAGTTTTGTAAAGTCTTTTTATTCTAATGTTAAGACCACTTGAGTGAATATGTAAGGATTCCTTGAATTTTGGTGGATGTTATCTGTAGTGTTCCAAAGGAATTGGTTCTGTCTCTATTTCCCAAGACTTCTACTAGAATCAGCTCTCTCTATTGTTCGAAGACAATTCGTACAACACACAGAGGACAAGTCCTTGTCCAAGTTGTTATTTTCACAGGGATGTTACATCACCCAGCTTTATTTTATAATTAATTTTTAAATATAACATTACTTTAGTAAATAACACTGAACTGTAAAGTGCCTTGTCCCCATCTACTTTTGCATATAAATACATCTTTTAAACATAGGGCTAAATGTAAACAAACTTCTTAGTATTTCAGGACAGTTTATATATCTTGATTGTTCCAATTGTATTTGTCACCAGAGTATGCTCCATGTTTGGTGCTGACCAGCTGACAATAACATTGCACAGCCAATTGATAACTGATGACATACTTTTCACTTATATCTGTTGTTTTAACTGAAGGAATTCCAAGAGGAGGTAGGAGCAGGTTATGGAGGCATTGAGTGGTCATAAGGCTAAATGTAGAAACTTTGAGCAAGGTGTTGGACCAGCAGCCATGCTTTCATTGTCTGACTTCAAGAGATGGAGCATCCCTCACTTAAAAGGGCAAAATCATACATCATTGGGCGATGGTTTATACATATGCTTACCTGTAAGCCGGGATGCTCATGCATGACTCCGGTTCTGTGGCTGATTAAATCTGTGTGAAGGGCAGGCTTGATGTCAGCCAGCCAAAAAAACCTGTGTAATTGATTATTCTCCGAGTTTAAAGGGATAGTATGGTAAGCCTACTTATACAGTATGAAGACAGTTTTTGAGGTCCATGTGGTTAGAAGAAATAAGATGATATAGGAGATTAGCAGGTTGCCCCTTTTACAAGTGGATTCCTAACGGAGTTTATTCAAAACTCCATACATGTGATATTAGAATAATCCTCATAAGAAGCCCTAGGCCACTATGAACAAAGGTCATGTTTGCAGGTATGAGTGGAGCCTCGGGGAATACTGCTGGTGAGGTCTCTTAAAATTTGACACCTTCTTAATACAAAAGGTCATAGATATAGTGTTCAGTCTGTCTTTTACGTTAGTGATAAACACAGTTGATATCAATGACATGGAGATGGAGATGGACTTTATACCTTTCATTTTTATCCCTGAAATCATCAGAGAGAAGATTTTTTCTTTGAGGAAATGCTAAATCCACTCTCTCTAGTCAACAGAAGTATATGAGTAAAATGTATTATGTGAAAAGAAAAATATCCAATGCTTCCTTAACATTTAAATACTTAAAAAAAATTATCTTAGCCAAATTGTTGAACTGAGCAAGTCAATTCTGTAAACATATATAGCCTTTTGTTATTACGTTCACAAATATGTATAATGGTATGACTTTGCAAGTACAGTCATTACTGTATACATATTGCTAAGACATATCATAAAACATAGCTGCATTAGGAAGCTGTGTTACTGCCCTGCAGCTCTCTTTTTGTATTGTAAGTGCTCAATAACTTTCAAACCATGTAAGTAAATGTGTTCAACTGCCATCTGGTAAATGACTTTGGAAATTAGTTGGAGGTTAATTCTCTGCTTCATTGGTCCCCAAAAGTAGTCAAACTATAAAAGATTTTGATTGCATTTTAAAGTACTTTGTCCTGCTGAAAATTAAAGGGGCATTTCAATACTGGCCTTTGGTCTTACAATTATTGAACAGATCAATGAAAAGTAATGAAGACATTTAATATTTCCATGTTTAACCAACCTCTCCATGACATGAGGGAATTTTATGGCACTATAGGAGCCATTGTATTATGAAATTACACAGACAGATAGGCCAAGCGTTTGTATCAAACATCATTTTCAGTATTATTATTTTAATGAGTTACATTTTCTTTACATGTTTTCTTGAACACCTTTCCGGCTCCTTAAAAATAGTTTATTATACTAATTAACAGTTGTACTTAGTTTCTTATAGCAACAGTGGTGATTAAAATGTAACTTTAAAGTAATTTATTGGTTACTCCCAAGGGTTAGTAGTACCAGATGCCTGTAGTAAATAGCCACTGAAACAGATTTCAAATGGATATGGTGAGTTAATAAGCACAAAATACTGTACATTTAAAAAAAATGTACACATGCTCATTTTAATCTTTTTTTTTAAATATCTTATTTCTTACCTTGTATACAGTACTATTGAATAATTTATTATGATATGTTTATCATTGTTAGCTATTTATCTTTAGTATTGACCCTCTATAAGGGGAATATTGTTTTAAATTTGCTAGAATTAAATATGCAATATGAAATTATTACACAAAAGTGTTTGCATGAATAAATTCTTGAGAAATTATTCCAAAAATAGTGATTACCTTCTAGGAAATTAAGCACTATGAAACAGCATACTGTGAGAGCAATTGTCTGTGTTTAAAATAAGAAATGCCATTTTAGCAGATTTATTAATACGTATTCATATTTGGCAAACCCTTATAAAGAAATGTTCTATTAATATTTTGTATGCTGTTGTTTTTAAAAGCATTTTTACAGTCGTAGCACTGCTTGGTATTTAACATTAATACTTGCGTCCATATATAAATTATACATTTTTCCTATTTATGGAAATATTTAATAAATACAATTTACAAATAAGTAAAATGACAATTATATGCAGATACCAGATAGTCAGTAGAAATTGGATGGTGCGGTAGATGTGGAAGGTGGTGAATGGAGGTCTTTATAAAGAGTTGGAAGAGCAGGAAAATCAAGTCACCAACTTCTATGGCAATCAAGTTCGCAAGTTGTAATGCAGGACCTTAGATAGTGTCTCACTCAAAATTGGACCCAGAACTTGTTGTCCACTACTGGCTAGCTAGAAGAATCTGCGGACTCTGTAAGCAAATCAAGTCATTATGGTTCTTGAGAGTCTGTCAAGAGGACATATCAGCAAGTACAGTAGGGCTCAGGGTAGTCATAGAAGGTAGCAATCTTAAGCAGGTGGAGAAAACAGCCCTACCATGAAGACACCTCCAAATTCTGGAGAAGTAACTGAAGGAAGCAGTCTCACTACCCATTGAGGATTAGAATATACTTGTGGAACTTCTTGAGGACCTGCTGAAAGAACTGTGGTGACAGTCTGCAAAACATGACATTGGCCACAAGATTGGCCCCTTCTCTGGCTGCCCATGGAGTTGTGGATGTGGCAGGCCAGAAAAGTATACCCCTTTGGCAGGTGGAGAACCCCATTGGTGTGGGTTGTCCAGTCAGAGTCAGGATGCAGATTGGCTAATATGCTCACTGACATAAGGGAAAGGGGCAGCTGTGTCAGAGGCTGCCTTTATGTACAGGAGTGACAGCTATGGCCAAATGTGATCAGGATGAGAATAATCTCCACATGGTCCACCAAAGGCCTAGATCAGAGACATCACTGCTCAAATTTGAGCAGCAGCCAGATTTTTCAGATATAGCCAAAGCAAGCAGCCTGACTGCAGAATCAGCTGAGCCACATGGGTGATCATCCATTGGCCAGATGTCAGGAGCACTCAAAATAAGCCATCTACTTACTGGACCTGAAGGTCTAGGTGATGAAAATGAATGTAGAACTTACAGTGTCTGACAAAAACAGAAGTGCAGAAGTGGCAGGTTTACTAGTACAGTGTCTCAGGTTTCAAATACCATATTTTCTTGTGTTAAACCAATCTTCCTCAAATTGCCTGGTCAAAACAAAAAATATATACATATGATATCCAATTCAGTCAATTATGCTGGCTTGCACTGTATCTGAAGGCAATCCTGTAGTGTCCAGGAGACTGACTTGTGATTTTGGGTATATAGGAGAGTACCAACCAGGCTTGTCATTTAATGTGAAAAATTTGTTTATTGACTCATAGCAGCAAAACACTCATAGGAGTCAATGTTTCAATTATCTCAGGGACCTTTGTCAAGACATGTACAGTGCTTAGTTAGAAGGTACAAACCCATCTGTCTGTTTATACCAAACCTCATCCCAGCATCCACACCCATGTGGTGTGCCTACATTGATGGCATCATCACTGGAGGGCTAGTCTATTCCACTAGCATCAGTGTAATAGGGAGTTAACCAAGCCTTCAATCACATCATAACACCTCTCACAATTTGTTAATTGAGTATCAAAGGAGGGATGGTAGTGTTGCAAGATTTTGTTCCATATGATGGTTAGATTAGATGTCAGTTTCCTGCCACATTGACCTATCAATAATCAGAGTTTAATCCAATGGGCAGGATAAAGAAATAAGTAGATAGTTTGCTTGCACTTGCCTTAACCAATACTTGGATTAATGATACATTTTTCTAATTTCTCACTGTTGAATATCCCATCTGTCCAATTATCTACACACTACCAATTGTCCACAAGTTCTTGATAAACCTGTCTGGTAGGCTCATCATTTCAGAGTGGATGTCGGTAGTACTGTACAACAGATTGCTCAATTCAAGGATCATTATCTCCAATTTGTGAAAAGGATAACAAGTTAAACACTAGATACATATGATTTTTTGTCTGGTTTAATATGCATTGATGACTTGCCCTCTGTCTGTTAGCCACACTTGACATATTCTCCCTATATACTGGTATCCCCCATGAAGCAGGGATATAGACTGTAAGTCAGGCACTATTATGAGGACCACATCAGGAACCTTCTGTTGAAGTTTTGTTGACTCTATTGTGTATGGTGTTAGAACTTAATCACTTTATGTATCAGGATGAGCACAACATACAATCAACTGGTACAGCAATTTGATCTAATGTGAAGCCACGGTGTGCTAAGTAATTTCATACCATGGTAAATGAACTACATCTACTTGTAAGTTCTATACATTGCATCTGGAAAGTATTCAGTGCTTCCTTTTTTCCACATTTGGTTATGTTACTGCCTTATTCCAAGATGGAATAAATTCATTCTTTCCCTTAAAATTCTACACACAATTCCCCCTAATTAGAACGTGAAAACGTTTTTTTTGAGATTTTTGCAAATTTATTAAAAATAAAAAACTAAGAAATCACATGTACATAAGTATTCACAGCATTTGCCATGAAGCTCAAAATTGAGCTCAGATGCATCCTGTTTCCACTGACAATCCTTGAGATGTTCCTACAGCATAATTGGTGGTAAATTCAGTTGATTGGACATGATTTGGAAAGGCACACACCTGTCTATATAAGGTCCCACACTTGACAGTGCATGTCTGAGCACAAACCAAGCATGAAGTCAAAGGAATTGTTTGTAGACCTCCGAGACAGGATTGTCTTGAGGCACAAATCTGGAGAAGGGTACAAAAAATATCTGCTGTTCTGAAGGTCCCAATGAGCACAGTGGCCTCCATCATACATAAATGGAAGAAGTTCGGAACCACCAGGACTCTTCCTAGATCTGGCTGGCCTAGTAAACTGAGCGTTCGGAGGAGAAGATTCCTAGTCAAGGAGGTGACCAAGAACCCAATGGTCGCTCTGTCAGAGCTACAGCATTTCTCTGTGGAGAGAGGAGAACCTTTCAGAAGGACAAGCATGTTTGCAGCAATCCACCAATCAGGCCTGTATGGTAGAGTGGCCAGATGGAAGCCACTTCTTAGTAAAAAGCACATGGCTACCCACCTGGAGTTTGCCAAAATGCACCTGAAGGACTCTCAGACCATGAGAAACAAAATTCTCTGGTCTGATGAGACAACGATTGAACTATTTGGCGTGAATGCCAGGTTTCATGTTTGGAGGAAACCAGGCACTGCTCATCACCAGGCCAATACCATCCCTACAGTGAAGCATGGTGGTGGCAGCAGCATCATGCTGTGGGATGTTTTTCAGTGGCAATAACTGGGAGACTAGTCAGGATAGAGGGAAAGATGAATGCAGCAATGTACAGAGGCATCCTGGATGAAAACTTGCTCCAGAGTTCTTCTGACCTCAGACTGGGGTGACGGTTCATCTTTCAGCAGGACAACGACCCTAAGCACACAGCCAAGATATCAAAGGAGTGGCTTCAGGACAACTCCATAAATGTCCTTGAGTGGCCCAGCCAGAGCCCAGACTTGAATCCGATTGAACATCTCAGGAGAGATCTGAAAATGGCTATGCACCGACGCTTCCCATCCAACCTCATGCAGCTTGAGAGGTGCTGCAATGAGTAATGTGCAAAACTGCCCAAAGATACAGTAGGTGTGCCAAGCTTGTGGCATCATATTCAAAAAGACTTGAGGCTGTAATTGCTGCCAAAGGTGCATCAACAAAGTATTGAGCAAAGGCTGTGAATACTTATGTACATGTGATTTCTTAAACTTTTTTCACTTCATCATTATGGGGTATTGTGTGTTGAATTTTGAGGAAAAAATTTAATTTATTCCACTTTGGTATAAAGCTGTAACATAACAAAATGTGGAAAAAGTGAAGTGCTCTGAATACTTTCCGGATGCACAGTATTTGCCACAGCATTGATTGATGGTGAATGTATAAACTTTCCTAATGTAACAGTACGTAAAAAGGTTCCATGTTTGGACTACTGTATACACTATTCTGTAAGCCAACTGGCATAAACACGTTGCTCTGGGCTGCGATCCACCTTCCAGATGAGTTGAAGTTAAATTTGCCAGCTTTGCAATTTCTAAGGGTGCTGAGAAATTGTTCAGTTGTGGAATGGGCCAAAATACAGCTATAGATCTCCATACGGCTTATAAGGGTTTAAACAAATGTCAGCATTAGCAATATATATAAGCTATATATATATACATACAGCCTAGCACCCATACATGGGCCATTACCTTACTCCTTTAACCCTCTCCATACATGGCCACTTAGTCTGGTAAATGGCTTAGACAAAATCTCCCATAGTCTCTAAAGAATTCAGCAGCTTATCTAAGTTCTTCTGTATCTTTTGAGGCACCTCTCACACTTAGCTACCTTGCTGAGCAGCTATCTGGTGAAGTATAGTCTTTTTTGGCACCAGCAGTGAGTTGGAGGCAAATAATATCCAGAAGTGCAACAAAACGCATCAAACAAAGTGCACCAAAATTCAGTGCATTTCATCCATTAAATTGACTTCTTCAGGGTCATGTAATAATATATCAAACATTGCCATTTTTATACTGTTAAAAGACTGTAAAATCTAAATCCTTTCCATGTTACATATGTGGTCCAAAGTAGAGTCAGAAAACAGTGAATGGGACATCACTTCCAGCTATAATGTAATTTGATGCACTTCTGGTTTCATTAGTACTTTAATTTTTTCTCTCTGAAAACCCGAAGTGTACTGAGAATATACAAAATGACTCTTCTATCAAATATACATTAGTATGATATTGTATATGTAAGAGCAAGGTTTCTTAGAAAATTACACTATGTAAATACAGGATGTTGTTCCATAACAGTCATAATACACAAATTCAATGCCATCACCATTTTCTGATCCTAGAGGTTTGAGTTTTCAGGCCAGGGGTTTAGGTGACCCCTGCAGGACTTAGGGTTAGGGTGAGGGGGGAAGGGTTAGGTTTATGGTACAGAGAGGTTAGGGTTAGGCACCACCGGGGGGTTAGAGTTAAATTGCAGTGAGAAAACAGGTGTAGGGTGCTGGGAGTGGAAAAGTTGGTTTAGTCGACACCCAGCAGGGATAAGGGTTAGGCTACGGGGAGGGGGTGTTAGGGTTAAGCACATAAAAGAGAGGGTTAAGGTAGGGTAGGGGGAGTATTAGACTACTTACTGTCCCGTGTTGGGATTTAGACTGTTGGGATACCATTGTTTTCTCACTATCTGAATCCTGACAGCCAGTATTTCATACCCAACCCATTGTAATGTTGTTACTAGGTATTAACTGAGAGAGTACTACCCTTGCTACTCTTTGCTGTGAATATGTGTTTTCTAGTATACAGGTAGCAGATATCTGCCTCCTCTGGAATGTCATGTCTGACAGCACACAAGCTTTCAGGACATGACTACAGCATGTAGTCCTATGCTGTTCAGGAAAGGACTCATTTTATACTCTGGAATTCACATGTCAGACAATCCATATCAGTTTAGTTCCTGACGTGGACTAGCCTGGGAAGGGAAATTGTGAGTCCTACCAGGGGACACATCAGGCTAAAGCAGATGGGATCTGCAAGTCACAGACCCCAGTGGCCAGGATTTGGAGAAGCCTTTTTCTGAGAAACACCAAGTTACCCAGTGGAATCTCTCAGTGGGACCCTGCTCAGCAGTCACTTCTAACAGAGGTACTTTCCCCAGTCCAGTTAGGTAAGTTTGAATACATAACTGATTCTATTTCTACTACTATAGGTCTCACTGTTTTAGAACATGGTAGGACATGGTAATACTCCCAGAGTGTGGCTAATACTATTGGCAATTCTGTACACATGGTACTGTATATAATTTGTAGTATTTGATCTGTGTAAAATAAAGGTTCAGTATAATTTGTATATTTTATATTGCAGCATTTCTGTACAATCCTTAGGTACTCATGAATGAAAAGGGGTACTGTGCAAAAGCCACAGACAAGATTGATGCATTGATAGATCCAGTATCCTCACAGCACGTAAATGCCTTTTCATGGTACGCACAATTATTGCACCTTTGGTTACATAAAATGCTGCTGTATTGAATGCTTCCTGTGTATGTGTGTGTGTGTGTGTGTGTGTGTGTGTGTGTGTGTGTGTGTGTATATATATATATATATATATATATATATATAAAATGGAGGGATAGGGGTACCAGCAACAAGTGTAGCTATAATAAATGGTTAATATGCTTAAAATTTAAGAGCCAAAAAAATGTAAAAATATTAAAAAGATTAATATATATAAGAGTAAAAAAATTCAAAACAGGAGTTTAAAATACAAGAAATTTTTTTCCATATAAAAGACCATATGAAAACAACAATTGTAAAAGGATAGGAGATCGGACTTAGCTTAAAATCAATATGGGGTCAGGTACAGGAAACCCAACGCATTTCGTCTCAACAGACTTCTTCAAGGGGTAGGGACATAATGAAGCTGCATATCTATTTATACCCAAAGTACTTAGTTCAGGGATTGTGACATCATAATGGATCATGTGATATAATTATACAATTAATGTTACAAAAACTGGTTTACAGCATAGCTAAGGTGAGAGCAAGTTCTTATATGCTTAATAGTAATAAAAACGAGGTGATTTAAAAGTCCAGAATTGCTTAAAAACAGTCAAAGAAGTAAATTGAAGGCATTTCCGCCACACTTCCGGTGACGGAGGACGCGGCTCAGTACTTCCACCCCACTTCCGGCGACGTCAGCGCATGCGCCCGCGGCGGCTCCCGGCTTCACATATTCTTTGCGCATGTGCCCGCGACTGATCCCGGCGGCTCAGACTTATAGAAGATGTTCTGTCTCTTATAATATATATACAACAGTGTCCTTCTTGTGTGGGATTTTTTCCTCTGTCTTAGTAAGACTGCGGCGGCCATCTTATAGTGGATCAGCAGACACATCTAGGATCCAGGCATACCAGTGTCCATAGTAACGGTGTTACATAAATAAAGAATAGAAACAGGTGGTAATACCAGAGCATGGTGATGTTTATACATGTTTAAAAACGGTTTCCATAGCAACATAGACAACAAGGGAAGGGGTATATGTTTTTAGTTTATAAATCATTATACATGTTTAAAAACGGTTTCCATAGCAACATAAACGTTTACCAGTGTACTATTGAGAAAGTGCTTGTGCAATATATTAGTGAATCTATAAGTGACACAAATTAAGTTAGGTTCTAAAAGAATAAAAAGTAAATGTATAAATAATTAATTAGGGCTTATCTCTATAAAAATCTGTAACATTAATGAATAAATTATTACTAATTAAATATATACAAAGGAAAACGAGTGAGTGCAAGACTATAGGACGTGCAAAAGTCCATAAGGGTCGTGTTAATCATATTGGTGATACTAAATTACGTCATTCCAGGGACGTGCAGTCAGGGGAGGCAGGGGAGGCAGTGCCTCCCCTGTCATAATTATTAAAACAATACAAAGAAGCTATTTATGACATAGATTCTGTGTCATAGATTTCTGCTTTGTATTTTGTTAATAATTTTTGCTGTGTTAAATGTGGATGGGAGGCAGCAAGAGCGCTGCCTCCCGTTTATAATATTAAACTAGCTGTAGCAGGGGGCAGGCAAGGGGCGGGGCCAAGCCGAAGTGCTGGAAAAGGCCACTGAAAAAGAGCAGATAAGCGGCACCAGCATTTATGCCTCAGTGAGAGAGGTGTGCCTTCAGCCCATATCAAGCAATGCCTCTCTAGTGAAGCAGATGTTATTGGACAGCGGACCCAGCACTGAGCTGTGCTAGTGACTGGATCCGGCTGTCATTGTGGTGAACCCCAGCTCTCCCTCCGAACCAGTGGCTGTCGGTGAGTGAGATTGATGTTCCATGGCCAGGCTGCTTGGTCAGGGTAATGTCAGGAGCAGGCTGCGTGTCTGCTCCAACTTTAGTTTTCTAGCCATCGGCTACTGCCTGCAGACGGACGGAGTGTGTAACTGATAAGCAGTAACCTGAGAACCTCCCTTTCCCACACACGCTGCTGCAGCACAGCCCTGGCTGAGAGGAAGACAGAGGCTTGGGCTCTTAACTATCTTAGAAGCTACAGCATGTATCCATTGTGCGAGAAAGGGAGGCTGCTTTTATACTGCCAGGAATGCTGAGTGATCATACTAAGGTCAGGCTCACTCTCCGGCCTGTCATATTCCAGGTTCTGAGAGGCAGGGAAGGATAGCATACCTCCAAACTATGAACAGCTGGGAAGCGGGACCCCTCTAGTGCCGAAGGTACCTGCGCAACAACAAAAAAAGTCCCTGGAATTTAGGACTGTCCCTCTGAATAAGGGACAGTTGGGAGGCATGGGGTAGCCACTATTGTAATGCCCTCAGCGGTCTCCCAAAATGTATGTGAGCAGACACATCAAAATTACTGGCATCCTTCTTCCTTAGTGTTCAGCTGATGCCACAGGATAGTTAGGGAAAATTTATAAGAAAATTGTTATAAAGTCATTTCATGACATTATACTCAAATTTTATAAATCTGCTAACTGTATAACATATTTAAACTGAGAGTGGTACAACTTTGAATACAGTAGATACTGTTGCACCTTTTATAATGCCCACAGAACCATCAAGTTCATACACTGTACATTGGTGTAAATCCGACCCTGTTAGTAGCCAGTGCCTCCCCAGCCACTGACCTCACCGCACGTCACTGCGTCATTCTATATTAGTGCTGCTATTTGGTCGGTATTCATTGGATGTCATCTGTCAATCATTACAGTACCCGATCTTCCCAGGTAGTCTCCCTTCCTGGATCTGGTCAGGCCCAGACACTGCTTAGCTTCCAAGATAAGACGAGATTGGACGTACCAGTGTGGTTTGACTGTACGCGAAATGTGCAGACACCATAACACCAGAGACCAGATAGTTTAAAGTTTTAATCGTAAAAGTGCGAGCAGTGCAATATTACATGATGTACAGTGAATATCAAGGTAAACATAGAGGTGAAGGATACTGCACCTTATAAAAAAGGTGCAATTTGGTATCCTTAATTCAGGCCAGCTGGATTTAAGGTCTGTGACTGGAATATCCAGTACATTTCTCATCTGGAAAGTTTGTTTGCGAGGTCCCCTCCTCTCTCTCCCAGGTCAACGTGTTCAATAGCCTTAGATGTAATGTCCTCTGGATTAGAACTGTGCTGGGATAAGAAATGTCTGGAGACTGCATGGCTTTCCACCTTTTTCTTGATATTCCTTATATGTTCCTGGATCCGTTTTTTTAGGGAAGATCGGGTACTGTAATAATTGACAGACGACGTCCAACGAATACCGACCAAATAGCAGCAGAAAATATAGAATGACGTAATTTAGTATCACCAATATGATTAACACGACCCTTATGGACTACTGCACATCCTATAGTCTTGCACTCACTCGTTTTCTTTTGTATATATTTAATTAGTAATAATTTATTCATTAATGTTACAGATTTATATGGAGATAAGCCCTAATTAATTATTTATACATTTACTTTTTATTCTTTTAGAACCTAACTTAATTTGTGTCACTTATAGATTCACTAATATATTGCACAAGCACTCTCTCAATAGTACACTGGTAAAGAGTACTTAATGATTTATAAATTAAAAACGTATACCCCTTCCCTTGTTGTCTATGTTGCTATGGAAACCATTTTTAAACATGTATAATGATTTATAAACTAAAAACGTATACCCCTTCCCTTGTTGTCTATGTTGCTATGGAAACCATTTTTAAACATATAAACATCACCATGCTCTGGTATTACCACCTGTTTCTTTTCTTTATTTATGTAACACCGTTACTATGGACATTGGTATGCCTGGATCCTAGATGTGTCTGCTGATCCACTATAAGATGGGCACCGCAGTCTTACTAAGACAGAGGAAAAAATCCCACACAAAATGGACACTGCTGTATATATATTATAAGAGACAGAACATCTTCTATAAGTCTATGTGAAGCCGGGAACCGCCGCGGGCGCATATGGAGACGTCGCCGGAAGTGCGGCAGAAGTACTGAGCAGCGTCCTCCGACACCGGAAGTGTAGCGGAAATGCCTTCAATTTACTTCTTTGACTGTTTTTAAGCAATTCTGGACTTTTAAATCACCTCGTTTTTATTACTATTAAGCATATAAGAACTTGCTCTCACCTTAGCTATGCTGTAAACCAGTTTTTGTAACGTTGATTGTATAATTATATCACATGATCCATTATGAAGTCACAATCCCTGAACTAAGTACTTTGGGTATTAATAGACATGCAGCTTCATTATGTCCCTACCCCTTGAAGAAGTCTGTTGAGACAAAATGCGTTGGGTTTCTTGTATCTGACCTCCTACTGATTTTAAGCTAAGTCCGATCTCCTATCCTTTTACAATTGTTGTTTTCATATGGTCTTTTATATGGAAATTTTTTTCTTGTATTTTAAACTCCTGTTTTGAATTTTTTTACTCTCATATATATTAAACTTTTTAATATTTAAAAAAAAAATTGGCTCTTAAATTTTAAGCATATTAACCATTTAGTATAGCTACACTTGTCGCCAGTACCCCTATCCCTCCATTTTTAATACTTTCTAGCAGTACTGTACCAGTGTTGCATTCTTAGGGTTTGGCTGAACATACATGTACCTACGTCTTTGTACACTGATGTTCAGATTCGATTGAGGTTCTGCTGGGTAGAGGGAGAAAACACAAACAAATCGTGAAAGAGACATATAAAATTTTCATGATTTACATTCCTATCATTCCCTGAACATTGTTTCCATTTTCTGGAACGTATGCTAGGTCTGTTTCATCATTGAACAAGGGTTATAAGTAGTGTCCTTCCTAGATAACAGAAACATTTGGAGTTTGGGGAGAGCCACTCATAAACCTTTCTTCCACATATACCAATGAGCTCTTCATCTGCTATGTGTGAATAGCCATTGTCAGATTGTTCGTGATTAATTCCCAATTACCTGATTTCATGAAATTGGTGAGATTTAAACATACCAAGGATTTATCAATGGTACTGGTGAATCTTAAGACTAGGGGGTCTAGTTATATTATATTCTTTGTCCACTGGTCCCCTCCCCCTTCCGTGTAATTCAAGTACCTCAGCTAACTCTAAAAAAAATATGGCACTAATTCTGCATCTTTTCATCTTAGAGGTACCTGTGAGCACATCCAACATTCCGTTTGGTTTAAGACCATACCCACCAGTGAGTGGTAATCACTCAAGGGATGTCTATCAAATGCTGCCTTATTGCTAGACTGACATCTCTGGATGCATTCATCTTCAAATATGGGGTCACAATAACTACAAAATACAGTATTCCTCAGACAATAGCCTATCACGTTACCTCTGAACTCCGCAACTACTAGACCTTTGATTTTTCTCTGGCTTTAACAAACTGATAGGCTAATCCTGGGATACTATAAGGCAATCACTCCTTCCTCCAGAACCAGTTCCAGTCCCACACTTGACTCCTCATGAAAAACCTCGCAAAAATAGAATGTCCTGAAAATAAATGTTTGTCAACGGGAAAGAGGAAACAAAAAATAAAACAAAACAAATCTTGTCCATAGCAAATCAATTACAATGACTGGTCTTTCTGTAATCATTTAGTACACTCAGGTAGTGTTCAACAGTGCTGCCTCTCAGTCTTCACGGAACAAACTCTCTGGTAATACTTTTGCAATCTCACTCCATTTACGAGTTCCTTCCGGACTACCGACTTTCCTGCAATGGGAATCGTGGACCCAAGTCTCTCTCTCGGCTACTTTCACTGGGATAGTGCTGTCAACAAAACTTGGTACGGTCCTTCCCACCTGTCTATTAAGCAACCTGAACGTAAGAACAATCACACAGTCTCTTGGTTCACTATTAAGACAGTTAGTATTTGGCATACCAGGAATCAACAGTTTCAAGTTCTTTTGTCAAGTTCTCAAATGCTGGCTCATCTCGATAAGGTACTGTACTGTCACCTCATTGGTGTATTTCTGATCATTGTGTGGATCAATCATGACATTAGGTTGTCTTCCAAAAAAAACCCACAAAAACAAAAACAAAAACTTCGAAGAGGGTGATTCGTTAAGTGAATATCTGGGAGTGGTTCCGATGCTACATAATACTAGTGGCAGTGTCTATGACCACAATAGTCCAGTATCACTTTGCTCCTACTTCTAGGGGTACCATATCTACTCACAAATTTCTGCACAATTTTTCTTTGCGGTAAACACAGTAGCATCTGTGGTGGCAGGAAATGCCTCTACCCAGTTTGAGAAAACATCAGTGCACACCAATACATAACAATAACTCTTAAAGGGTGTTAACTGTACGAAGTCGATTTGTATTACCTGAAAAGGTCCGTCTGCAGGAGGGATATGGGATGGCTCTGTTAGTACTACCTTACCAAATGTTCTTCCTCATGCAAATAAGACAGGTCATTGCTTTCCTGCTTGCCTGAGAAGAGAACCCTGGTACGGCATGCTCTTACCAATTTGCACATACCTTCCTTACCCTAGGTGAGTCAGACCATATGCCGCCTCAGCTAGGCTTGGGAGATACATCCTGGGGGCCTCTGGCTTACCTTGTCCATCTCTCCAGAGTCCTGGGGACTCCTAACCATACCCCTTCGACTTCCAGACCTCCTTTTCCTGTAGAGAACACAAATTTGTATCTTAATTTAACTGTTGTGTGTTTGCAATGTAGAGTACCATAAGCATAACTCAAAAAGAAAAAGAAAAAAAGAAAAAAAAAATCTCTAGTGGAGAGAAAGAAGAAGAAAACATCAGGTCTGCTTTCAGCAACGGGCATATCAGTGTCTATACAAAATTTCCCTTCACCAGTATTCTCATCCTTCCTCCACCCTTTGTGCATGACAAGGCACACTGCAGTAATACTGGTGTCATCGTGCTGGTGATATATACTGGGTTCGGGCAGAACTCTGAAGGACCAATTAGGCATGTAGTGTTTGAACTGTAATCTGGTCCATGTATTGTACCACCCTGTGTGAACGCAAAAGATGAAGAGGAAACTGTGGAGAAACAGAATAGAGGTTGGTGACAGATAAGTTTTAGAGGTGGAGAGGATTTTATTAAAATGACAACTGGATTGGGCACTATGGGGAATTGATTAACTACTTGGTCTACCCCCCTTAAAGCTTGTGCATGCTGTGTCACTACTGGGACTACTTCAGCCATCAATCCAGTGTCCTGTCCATCCTAAGTTCATTGGGAACCCAGTATCTGTGAGATAATTTCTTCTACCTGTGATGGACATGAATCTAGAACAGTGTAATGCAACGATAGTCTTTGAGGGTATCTAACATACCTTGTACTTCCTGAGCGGGAGTACAATATATGTATTTCATATTTAACAAAGTTTCTGTTACGTTAGTCAGGGTCCATTTTTGTTAGGAAAAATAAGGAAAGGGTTTAGCATCGTAGCGTCCCAATCGTAACTTCAGCAGGTTTTTGTCAAAGGGTAATGTTGCACTTCTTTCATTCCTCCCATTTGCTGAATTAGAGTTTACCAGTGATCTTATCCAGACAGAGAATTTTCTAGTACTGCAAAAGAAAAAAAAAATCAACAAGCTTCTAGGTCATGCAAAGTATTCATTCAATCCTTCTCATCCCGTATTAAGGGTCTGTACATGGTCCAACAAAAATTTCCAAGCTCATCTTGACTAGGGGCATTACTAGGAATGAATACTTCTTATATGGTAACTTAAATAAATACCCGGGGGTTACCCTATCTCTGTCCGCTTTCCTACTGGCAAATACTAATGTGCGGACAGGTTTTTCTCTATTTCTGACATTACTTTCTTGATTTTTATTTTATTTTTGGGTTTTACTATATATGTACTCGAATTACTCCATACTTACCAGTTCCACTGGTCTCAGCCACTTCCCCTGCAGGTTACTGCTCTTCTTTTACTGGTTGTATACTCCTCTGAGTGCATGAGAAATGGCTGAAACCATTCAGGTCACCTTCTCCTCCTAAATAAAACTTCGACATTCATTAGTACATATATAGGTTACATTCATATTTTTATTATTTTCTATAGTTTGTATGCTGGCCGTACTGCTTCCACATCTACATATGGTGGTGTATTTGCGTTCTCTCTTTTTTTTCTACATGTTTATTGTTTCTACTAGTTCAAATAGTTCTTAGATTTCTGTTCTTGTGTTATGACTTTGGTTAGACATACTACCTGCAATACCTTAGGATCACACTCACCAACCCTAGGGAATAATGCCCTATCCTCAGCAGTCATACGTACCCATTCATTGCAATAAGCCTCTGTGCGTGGACCATATTTCCCACACATTATAAACCGAGCTGACCCTCCTGGCCGTAGCTCTCCAGCCTGAACCCTGGCTGCTGAACGTCTCTCACTTGAGCAACTGGCTCCCATTGTGGGTCCTCTACCACAAACACCAAAATACACAATGCAAGCAGATGTTGAAAGTTCTCCGAGCACTCTTCACCCACTCTCGCCCACGCTGGCCAGTACTACGATACACTGTTCATAGCGGATCACGATGTACCCAACTTAGGGCTCCTATCAGACCTTACAGCACCGTCATTTCTTTCGGTGGATGTTCTGTTGGAATATTTTCCTGAGAGAGGCAGCAAAAAATTCCTTTTCAGTATCTTTCCACTGGAATTTTTGTAGGGTGAAAAATAGAAAACTTCAATAACTATTGCTCACCCTTTCCAATGGACTTCCATCAGGGAGATTTCCCGACGTAATCAGCGAAAAAACCCTTGTTTACACAATCACATCTGTGTATGCTTTTCCACAGTGCATATGACACAATAGTATCACGTTGTGCTGTGTAGAACACACGGAAGTGCGGTTCAATCGCACAGCCTATAGATATTTGTTATCTATATGCCCTACGATTGCGGGAGCCGAATCCACAATCTGCGCTCCTCAGCCGGAGCGTAACAAAAAAAACTTTACTTCAATTCACAATTCTATCACAATTCACAATTCCCTATCATGCTCCTGTGCAAGTCTCCTCACGACTTGCGTATTTCTCTATATATTCACATAAGGTAGTGGACCTTACGCCACTGGGCCTCTACTAACTCAGTGTTCCCACGGGTTCCCAATTTCCTGGTTCAATACATCCACTCCTACTTTCACTCACTCAGATACACAGTGCTTTTCTTTTCTGTACAGAAAATATCACTCCCTTTGACTAGTAGTCTTATCCCAGAGGTAGTACAGTTTAAACAAAGTCTTACACTAATCTGCTTTTGAAATCGGATAGTTATGTGCTATAGTATTAAATTTATTCTATCCCGCCTTAAATTGAACTGCTATTGTGCAGTTATAATTTGCGCTCACAACTCTATGCAACCTTTGCACAAACACGCGACCGTGCATCTCTACGCCACGTGTGCGACCTTACGCCACATGTGTGCCTCTGTATGCTGTCCTCACATACCATACCATGTGTACAAACGTGTGTTCGCAATTTAATAAACCACACTATCTTGATAAATGTGAGCAATAAAAACTACTATTACTCACTAACACGACAAACAATTGTTCCGTATAAACCTAAGCGACTAGGCCAGAACTGCATATCATGTTTTTATAATTACTCCCTTAACACACTAATTCAAATATATATATATATATATATATATATATATAGCAAATAAATGTATTCGATTTCACACAGATCTATGACTGCAATAATCTATAATTTAAATGCTATGATTCAGATTGGATAGCTATCTTGCAGAACATACACTGATATAAATATACACATAATTATAATAATATAATATATATATATACATACACACACACACACTATATACTGCACTTCTATGAAACACCTTGATATGTATTCGTGGGCACACTGAATGTCTAGTTTCTCTCAGGGCCTCTATGATTTGCATATCAAAGATATTTGCCTTGCACTACTAAAGTGGTTAAGCAAGTTAATTAACATTTCAATGGCTATCCTACCCTAGTAAACAAACTCCACAAGTCCTGGAAGAAAAAGAAATAAAAAAAACCCTCTTTTTTATCTGTGTGTAATTCTTTTACATCAAGTATTCATTTATCTCACAATTTACTCTCACTAGGCCCAATTGAAACTATTTGTAATTGACTATGGAATGGGTTAAATAAATTCATTGGTAACTTATAAATGGTGCTTGATTTGTAGATATGTGGAAACTTTGTGACAAAGGAAACTGATTGTTTTAACCAGACTGAAAGTCAGTTATTTAGAAAGTGACCTTCCTAAAATGGCCACTGCTCCTCCCCCTTTCACATCCATGTGGCTTGAACAAGATGGTGGACAGGCCATGTGGCTAGCCCAAAATGGAGGACAGACCATGCGGCTCTTTTGTCACAAAGAAATCACACTCTATACAGGCACCAAAAGTTACTTTAGGCCTTAGTTTAAAAAGTATACAAATTTTCTCAGCATGCTAACACAGCTATATTATTGCTGTGCAGCAACTTTTAAATGTTCTTTAAATTTACTTAACAGATAAACAATCCAATCTGAATCAAACACAATATGACTTATTTGAACTTTGTTTTGCAACAATAAGAATATGCTGTAGCATTTTAAATATTGTGGGAAACTCACTGTCCCTTGAATTTTATATCAGCGCCTTACTGATAACACAACAAAACACATGGATGTGATTCGGCAGCATGTCGCGATGCGTCCATCGTTAGCTGGTCGACCACAGTGGTGCTCGGAGCTACAAAGGACAATGTCATCTAAATATGTTGCTGCGTATTCCCTGTGTGGCTGGAGCAATTTATTCATAGCACTCTGGAAAGTTGCAGGACTGCCAGCAGGAGAGTATTTTATACTGGAACAAAACCCTTTGGGGTAGAGAAGGCTGTCTTTGGAATTTCCCAGTACCCCTTCGTTAAATCTAGTGTGATGAAATACTGGCTTGTTGCTAAATTTTCTACCAGTGCGTAAACCTGGAGCATGGAATAGGAATAAAACAGAGAAACTTTATTAAAACTTATGAAGTCATTACAGAATCTCAAAGCTCCTGAAGGCTTGGGCAGTAAAACAATGGGATTATTCCATTCACTGTTTGAGTCCTCTATGACCCCTAGGCACAGCATCTCTTCCACTTCCCATTTTCCCACTGTCCATCTGGCCTCAGGTATATGATATGGCCTTTGTTTTATCACCATCCTAGGTGGAATAAAATATCATGCTGTATGATTTTGGTTTTCCCCGGTAAGGCAGAGAACACAGTGCTAATAAGTTTACCATCTCTTGTTTCTGGCTAAGACTCAAGGTGACTTCAATGGGCACCTGACATTCTAGGGATTTCATGGCCACTAAAGAAGGCTGACTGGCAACTGATTCACATGGTACCTCTTTGCTTCTACCCTCCTGCCATACCTTATGGTTCACATGTCCTACCGCCTGTGTATGATCTTAAAAGGGCCATGCCATTGGGCATACCATACTTTGATTAGTAGGCATGAGTATCAGTACCTTGTCATTTAGATTAAAGATCCAGTTGACAGCAGTAAAGTCATAACAACATTTTTGACAGGTAGTGGAAACAAGGGGGCCCTAATTTCTGTACTGAGATGCTGTCTTTTGGCAAACTGGGAGTACCTGACAATATTGTTTTACTGTGGCATGAATGTCTGGCCAGAAGAACCGTAGCTGGATACTGTATGTAGGAGAGTTTTCTCCTCCCCTAAATGTCCACCTCACAGGCACATGTATGCCACCTTCAATACTAACTTCTTGTGTTTCCGAGGTACCAACAATTGGTCTACCCTTTTCCCTTGCAAACAGGTTACACGATACAACAAATCATTTTTCAATATGAAATATTTTACACCTTCTTACTTTACCATCAACCACTACCACATTTTCAACTGTATTAACAAAATTTCCATCTTCTTGCTGGTCTCGTCCAAAGTCCTGTAAAGACACCTGTTTGGCCTCGTTTTCCCCTCTCATCCTCCTCCTATCATTCACTGGCCAAGGAGGCTTTCGCAGTCACCAAGCTTTGGTATTCCAAAGCACTTGACTCCTGGGACACTCTAGCCACTGTTCACCTGCTGACATCATGTCATGTAACTATCTCCTGTAGAAATGGGAAATCACAGCCCAAGATAAATTGGTAAGGTGGTCTGGAGTTTACTGCGGATACCACCATGAATGTTCACCATTTTATTACTATTGTTAGTTGCACAAGTGGGTATTCCCCTACATCTCCATGAATGCACAGTACCTTTACAGGAGGTAAGATCTGATCAGCCCCTGAAGGAACCAGGTTAGCAGAGATGATGATCAGCTCACTGCCAGTATCAACTAATGCCCAGATCTCTGGCCTTCCACTTGTACTGGCAGTTGAAACAAGGTGGTTTCTAATGGAAAAATGCTTCCAGCAGCCATGCAGACCACAGGTCAAGTTGCTCTTCCTGTACTGTAATCCATTGGTTCACCATGTGTTGGGCAATCCTGCCACATATGTCCTAGTTTGCCACAGTCAAAACAGACAGGTGGAGGTGGGTTGATTGGTTTAGCAATGGGGAAATGGGTTCTGGGCTTAGGTACTGGCTGTAACCCTTGCTTGACTTTATTCAATTTTCCCATGTCTGGGGGTCAGCCTGCATGGCCCAGTGTTGCACACCACAGTCTAATACCCATATAGCATGGTCTAAAGCAACAATCTCCACTATACATAGAGCCATATGTTTCTCTGGCTGTAGCCATGCTTTACTCAGTCTAGCTAGCTTGGCCAACTGAACTTTTAGATGCTCAGATGGGTTCAGCCACAAATCATGAAACTCTTGGGCTTTACAGGGGCCCATCACCCCAACCCTGCTGAGTATGGCCTTCTTCAAATGAGGGTAGGAGCTAGCTTCAGCTATCGTCAGGTCAGTATAGGCTCGCTGTGATTCTCCTGTGAGGCAGGTAGCTAACCTGGCAGCCCCTTCCTCCTCTGGCCACTTTAATCATGTCTCAGTGCATTCAAAAGTGCTTAAAAACACCTCAATATTATCTGAGTGTAAGCTTTTGTAACACCTTATGCCCCTGCATTCCTATTTTCATATCCTTTAACTCATTGTGCAACAACTGGATCTGAGTTTGCTGCATCTGAATCCGAGCTTGCTGATTAGAAGCCAGATTTTGTTGACCAGCAGCACTTCAGCAAACTGTTTCAAAACCTCCTCCATATTTCCCTGCTTTTTATACACAAATTTAGCAGGCTTAATTAACTGGCTATGGTAAGCCAGATTCCCAACACATTATATCAGCAGTTTCCTATACTGTACACCATTCCCTGGGGCTCAAGGAATTGGTAATCGTGTGCACAGTTTGCAAAAAAAAAAAAAAAAACACTTGTACACGTATCCACTGCCATTTTAAAATTCATAGTCACCAAACTGCTGTGCAGCAGGTAGCATCCTACAATACATCTCACTGCCTATGTGGATGGATCTGCTTAAAGTATCAGGGTTTACTGTGGATACCGTCCAACAATTGTCCTCTCTGTTTGGGCATCAAATGTGATAGGAATCTCATAGATGGAGTACAGTTCAACTCACTTTATCTCCCCCTCAGGCAGGTTGCACAATTCACGAAGGCTTTGCTGGTCAGGTTTTACAGTCAGTCTTTAAAACAGCTGCACAACATTCCAAGTTTTGGTAATCACAAACAGTACAGGTTCCAAATGGCTCCTTACTTAACCCCAGAACCCCAATCTATTGCTGGCCCCTTGTTGTCATCAGAAACAATTACCTACTGAACAATTCCATTTTCAAAGGTAGCAGAGACTTTGTGGTGATTAGCACAGCTGTGGCTTACAATAGAGTTAGCTAAAACCCAGAACTACAGTATTGCTGCTGCTCCAATACTGCATAACCCTGCCATTCCACATTAACGTCATGCTGTAGAATCATGTTGTTCCTGCCACTATATATATATATATATATATATACATATATATAATGGAAAAAACGAGGCGGCACTCAGAGACTTTCACTTCTATAATATAATTGTGCAAATAGTGCAAATGGTCACATCAATGTTTCGGGGCCTAGTCCCCTTCTTCAGGATAACAGTGGTGCAAAACAAGAGTGTTTAAATAAGGTTAGAAACACTTACCCCTGACCCCATTCAGTCACATGCTGCAGCGTTTCTCTCTGGCCGCCCGCTCAGGACTTCCGCCCGGCTCACTGGTGCCTTCCGGTCCCATCGAGGCGCCAGTGAGCCGGGCGGAAGTCCTGAGCGGGCGGCCAGAGAGAAACGCTGCAGCATGTGAGTGAATGGGGTCAGGGGGTAAGTGTTTCTAACCTTATTTAAACACTCTTGTTTTGCACCACTGTTATCCTGAAGAAGGGGACTAGGTCCCCGAAACATTGATGTGACCATTTGCACTATTTGCACAATTATATTATAGAAGTGAAAGTCTCTGAGTGCCGCCTCGTTTTTTCCATTGCATACTACCGGTCCCCGGTTGGGGAGGGCACCAGAGCAGCATCAGTCCAGCTTTGGACTTTGTGGAGTGCCGGAGCAGCTGTTTTCTTTATATATATATATATATATATATATATATATAAACAGTATATAGTGGCAGTGTACTACGGTTATGCCGGGATCCCGTCAGCCGGCATAACGTAGAAAACCCATAATCCAATAGTGTATATTTTAGAGCTAAGAATAATTTTTCTCTCTGATTACTTTAAATAAAGATAAGCAAAATTGGCATTACTGTAAAATATTATCTTTTTCCCCATTTGGCCATGAACTACCTCTTTGAAACTGCATACCTTCCAACTGTTCCAATTTATGGCTGACTATCCTGATAGCTGCAATTTGCACCAAACTGTGGGCCTAATTCAGAGTTGAACACAGCCGTTGAATGCAGAGGGCCTGTGCATGTGCAGCGGCCATAGACCCTCATTCCGAGATGTTTGTTCGCTAGCTACTTTTAGCAGAAATGCAAAGGCAAAGCCGCCGCCCTCTGGGAGTGTATCTTAGCATAGCAGAATTGCTAACGAAAGATTAGCAATTCTGCTATTAAGTATTTCCTTGCAGTTTCTGAGTAGCTCCAGATCTACTCCTAGATTGCGATCACCTCAGTCCGTTTAGTTCCTGGTTTGATGGGCGACAAATACGCCCAGCGTCCGGCCAGCCACTCCTCCGTTTCTCCAGCCACTCCTGCGTTTTTACCTGGTACGCCTGCGTTTTTTAGCACACTCCCTGAAAACAGCCAGTTTCCAACCAGAAACACCCACTTCCTGTCAATCACACTACGATCAGCAGAGCGATTGAAAAGCTTTGTTCGCCCCTCAGTAAAATAGCATAGTTTTGTGTAAAATTGTTTAGCGCGTGCGCCCTGCTGTGCATACGCATGAGCAGAACTGCCGGATTTTAGCCTATTAGCAATTCTGCTAAAAATAGCAGCGAGCAAATAACTCGGAATGACCACCATAGTGCGCATGCTTGACCCTTCACCATGTGATCACTTCTGGAAGGATGGTGATTGAGCGGCATTGGGGGAAGGAGATCAGGGAAATGCAGGGGTGTCATGGCTGTTTTGGGGACTGGCCTAGGATGTCATCTGCATTTCCTTCTTGCAGGCTGGAGTCAACCTCTATTTGATGCGATTGCAATTGATTTGCAATTGCATCACTGGGCAGCCCCTCACATGGTGTGTGGCCTTGCCCTGTGCTGGGCTGTTGCATTTTTTGGCAATACAAATGCTCTTGACTGTGCATACTCAAGAAATGGCGATACAGGATCCTATGTACAGTATTTCAATCAAATCTGCATGTACCAAATCAGAGGTATAACTGGGGTGTAACAGGACAATATTATGTAGACAAAATTTAGTGTGGGCATGTCAACTGAATAAGAAATTATGAAGAGTTGGACTTTGTGTAAATATTCCAGCTTTTACCTGGTATGGGGTTGATGCAAGTGCAGCATGATGGTAATGAGTAACAATCCAAGGGTACAGATATAGGTAAGACCGATTCACCTCAAGATGCAAAAATATGAACAATTGTCAGTCAACTCTACAACAGGCATAGAGAGTATGAACCTACATTATCATAAAGCCTAGCTAGTTTCCAGAGTTCACATATGCTCTTTTAATACACTGTTTTTAAGCAACACTACTTCCTTAAAAAAAACTTAAAAATATAGAATAAATCTTGCATAAAAGGCAGAACGTGGCATTAATGTTGATCCAACTCCTAATTTTAGATTACCATCCTCAGGGACCTATACAGTGCACAAAGAGCAGAGTTCTAGCCTCGGGAGGATGGTCTGGCATTGCCAGACCCCCTTTACCACTGTGCCACACAGTGACCTCATACCCTGCAATGAAAGTATTTCTGCCCTTAATTGTACATAAATCTGTAAACTTATGGGCCCTACACATCATGCGACCCACCGGCGAGCTGCCTGACGGCCGATACGGCGAGGCAAATGTGATAGGGGAGTGAATTTTCTTCACTCCCCCCATCACCCAGCTCCATAGCAGTGCATGCTAATATGGACAAGATTGTCCATATTGGCCTGCATGCATAAGTGACCCAGCACCAACGATGAATGAGCGCAGGGCCACGCATCATTCCCATCATTGGTGCCTCACACTGAATGATATGAATGAGTTCTTGTTCATTAATGAACGAGAACGTTCATATCGTTCAGTGTTATCTGCCAGTGTGCAGGGCCCGTTACTCTAGCAACAATGAATATGGGTTGATGACTCATGGTATTTGGGACAGTTGTCAAGGATATTTTTCCATCTCCAATACTATAACCATTGAATTGAAGCAATGTTCACTTTATTGCTCAGTGTCTTTGGTTCTCACATAAACCTATTATTACTTATATGACTTTATACTGTGGGTCAAAAGAAATGAACAGTGTTAAAGAATTCTCTAAACATTCTCAGCAGTATATTTTATAACTGATAGTTTCCAGCCCTCCAGTGAATAATAGGAATTACAAGAGTCCACTCGGTATTCATTATTAAATTAAAGTTGTTAGACACATGAGTTTATGATTGAAAATGGGTTTAGATTGAAAATGTGAATAATTAGACAGAAAATATGAAAAGCAATATTTGTGCATGTAATGAAGTTCTAGATTGAGCAGGGAGTTACAAATGTAGTGATAGCAGGTAAATGATCATTGTTAATCAACCACAGCTTTTAATAAATAAATAAACATATTGGTGCTAAATAAAGAAGTCAACAAGATGATAACTGTATTAGCTATATTTAATTACTTTGCAAGCTTTCAATCATACCACCAGTCATAGCTAGAGATTAGAAGTTATCTGAAAAATGTATTGATTATTTAAGCTCTGAATGTCTCAATTGGCAAAACCACATTTAGAGGCACTAGTGTTGACCCATACATTAAAGAACAGAGAAGTCAGCCATAAGAAATATTGTATGGGCCACGTCTTTCCTTGAGAAGTGTGGTTTTAAAATGACATCTTAACAGAGTCACCATCAGCTGGGTGTCACAATCCTGTGGACCAACCATCCAGATACGCCAATATTAGAATTGCCGCCCATGATGTTTATCGGTTACCTCAGCATGTGTGGTTAATCAAAACGGTTACTGCCATCAGCCGAAGCATTTCTTTAGGGACAAGGCCCTAAGTAAGCTCCTGCTCCCACCCGCACGACAGTTATTTATACTTAGAAAAATGGGTACAATGGGCCACTTGAGGCCTTGAGTCAGAAAAACACAGATCCAGACTAGAAATTAAGTATTTAATTCAAAAATATCTTCAAAGCTTATAGTTACAAAAAGGTTACAAGATTATAAGATTTTAAAAAGATTACACAGGTTATAACAACTTCAAGAAAACAAATAAAAAGGGAACAAAGATCAGATCACCTTGGACAGGGTTGAACGATGGTGGAAGTGAGGACTCCTCCTTGAGCTAATCATTTCTCTTGATTTACCTCACTAGAGTGAACTCAGTGTATTGAGTGCTTCTCATACTTAAGCAAACTTGCAGTTACTCTCTGCCTCCACCCTTGGGATTAGTTTAACCCTCCCAGGACCATAATTGATTGATTGTAAAGTTGTACTATGGGTACCCGGGTCCTCCTCAGAAAGGACAGGTGCTCTTATCTTTGTTGTTGTACTGTGTTTGAAGTTTGAGACCAGGCCTGTTTTAACAGCATGGATCAGCTTTACAACCTGTTCAGGAAAAAGATTCACACTTCCATTGTCATAGTGTCTCTGGTGGCTTTACCCTTTGTTGTGTTATAAACAAACCCCAGTCTCTGATCACTGTTCCACACAGGGCCCCAGGGATATTAACAACTTGTCCCTGGAGTTCTGTGGCTATAAGCAAATACCTGCAAGGTAATTAACTTCCAACCATTTGTCATCTAAAGACATTTTCCTCTATACAATATATGTGACTAGTTGTGCCATATGAAAATGACATGTTCATAACCTGGGGTACGCTATACCATCCCCCTTAAATAGAGTTTGTCAATGACATTCCCCTTGTGCAATATACATTGATATACCATGCAATTTAAATAATATCATTTTTTAATTATGCTCATTCTGATATGAAATGGGTTTTCGCTACAGGGGGACTTCTGAGACTGGAGTCCATGGACAGAGAGAGTGGCCCACCCCAGGATCCTACTCAGTGTAGATGGATGGATCTATCTATTAATGTGGCATGGGGACAAGGCACATGTGACGTCATGATGCCACCCGAGCCACACCACTGTCAGATGGAGGAGTTGGCCAAAGCACATACAGGACAGCTGCAGCCAGAAAACAGTGGAAGGTGAGTGTCTGGTCTGCGAGGGCTGTCTGAAGAGACAGAACAGAGTTGTTTAGTGAGACAGAAATGGGGCTGGCTGGAGTGACAGAAGGAGGTCTTGCTGGAAAAACACTAGGGAATCTGTCAGGAAAGACAGAGGTGACCAGGCTGGAGTGAAATAAGGGGTTTGACTGGAGAAACAGAAGGTCTGGCTGGAAAGATAGATGGTGGTCTCGCTGTAGAGACAGAAGGGGGATGGCTGGAGCTGGAAAGACACTAGGGGCTGGAGCGACAGAAGGGGGCTGGATGGAGCAGGAGAGACATTGCGGGGCTGGAGCTGCAGAAATACAGGGATGGAGGTGAAGAGAACTGGGGAGAAGTGACTGGTGATTATTAATTACCAGGATTATTGGCACTTTACTAACTCCTTTGCTCCCCAGCTGTGCTTCTGCACACGTCCCATTGATGGAGGAAGATGGGGTCACCACAGTTAATTTGACCTCTGGGGGACGAGGGGAGGAGGTTTTGCCTTTTTTGTCAGTTGCAGGTCCCACAATTTCTGACGGAAGACCCAAATCTTAATGTCTTTTTCATAAAACTAGGTTTACACCATTAATATTGCAGTATGTTTTGGCATGGGAAAGCAAACACCGATACATACTGTATAGGTAAAACCACTGAGTGCTTCTAAGAGTTACATGAAATTCCTAAAATAAAATAAAAAATACATGCTGGAGGCTTTTTGGGACTTTTCCACTGAGACTACTGGTTCCGAAACTTGATGGTATTTATTACATTGTCCATGCAAAAGTTGACCTAATGTAGTGTCTTGTTGGGAAAACCCAGTGTATTTATAAGTGCATATTTTACTTTTAATGTGAGTGCACTTGAGTATTAATTGTTTATCACTTCCATCTGTTGTTGCACTAAGTTCTTCTCTTTTAAGTTGCATGTTCCAAAGTGGAGTCACTCTGTGAAAAGAAGAGATCGTTCATTGGGCACCTGAAAAAAATTTTGGCTGAAGTTTGGGATCAAATCCCTTTTTGGACTCTCCTTTTAAATAGAAGGTTGTATTTTTAATTGTGTATTAAGAATCTCATGTAACCATTATAAGCACCCAGTGGGTTTAACTATATTTATCAGTGCTTTTAAGGTTTTGTAAACCTTGGTATAATCCAGGTTGCCTTTAGAGGTTTACTGCACAAAAAAGAGGTGCTATTTGAATTCTATGGCAATGAAAATAAAACAGGTGTAGAAGGTTACCCTCCATTATCAAATGTTTCTTCAAAATGTTAGTTCTTGTGTCAGTTACAAATTTGTAATGATTTCAAACATCTAAAACAAAAAAGTACCATTAATTAATTATTGCAATGCAATTGCCTGAGTTTCTGCTACATCAGTAGTGTCTGTTGTTTCCCTAAAGCAATTTAGCTAAAAATATACAGTATAGTATGTGTTCTGATCACTGCTAGCTTCCCTAAATGGACTAATAAAGACTGACTGAAGGAGACATTTTCCAGGTAATAACTCAATGGAGCAAGCCCATTCTTGATGGTCAAGTAGAGACTCTGCAGCTTTCTTGCTGAACACATTGCTAAAGGATTAATGAGGAAGAGGCAAGGAGTTGACGGATAATGGCACTTTGAATCAACCAAGGGCAGCAGCATGTAAGCAAAGACAAGGGAGATGCATAATAACTGTATTAAGAGCACATAGAAGGATATTAGCACAAAACTGCATTGTTAACATTGGATCTGATGATGATTGATAGCAGTAGAAATTTTGAGTCCATCTATTTAAAGTATACTGAGTGGGGACAGAAAAGGCATGTTAGAAATTCCAAACTCTGCAACTATCATGGCTGTGATAAAAATCCCATTTGCTTCGGAATCCAAGGACAGAAGGGACTCTGAAGACTTGTTACTTGACATCAATACTGTAATGTGGCATCTTCTTTTGGTGGGTAGTGAACTGAGCCTAATCTGTCCACTGATTGATCAGTTAGGCTTTCCCATTTTCAAAGCACTTGGAACAATTGGCGAGAGGGTATCCTGGCTCATCACAATACAGACAGAGCTTGATTCTGAACCTTCTTACTTGCTCCTTAGTAGCAAAAGAAAAATGTCCCAATTTGCATGGACTCTTCAGGGGTCACAAGAGGGACTGAGAACCAAGAATCTAATCTGTAGTTGGAATGAGGAATGCTTTTTTGAGCTCTTTCCTTGTGACATCGATCCACTTTGATGCAGATGAATATCAAATCATCCAAGAATGATGGCAGCTTTTTCTGATAACCTGAGCAAGGAGGCGGCAACAAGAACCTCTTTATTTCAATGAAGCTCTGAAGCTAGAGTTCTGAAATGTACAGCATATTGTCCCATGAATTGATTCTCCTTTTCCAGGCACAAAATTGTGGAGTCTGCAGACATCACTTGTACAGTCTTGTCAAAAACCTTTTTAAATTCATCAAGATAATTCACAGTGTTGTGTATCAGAGGATTAGGATGTTTACTATACTTGTAGAATTTTTAAATACCCAGAGTAGAGACTTTCATCAGGTGGTATTCGCCAGGGTCCCCTGCAAAGGGGTTTGGCCATTACTGTGCCTGATATGCAGTCCCTGACTAGGTTCCTAATGTACAGAAATGGTGAACTCTGGAGAAACTGAAGGCAGACCATAAACTAAGCACTAAGAGGCATACTGAAGAGCGACCTTCATAATCTAGTCAGGACCAGGTGAGGAATGATGCACCAGGGAACAGGCAGAATCAAGGCATAAGAATGCCAACATTGTAACCAGGAAATCAATAGAAGCACCGATGAAGCAGGAAAGAAAAATCATCAGATGGACTGAATGAGAACACATCTATCCCTTTAGATTTTAAACAGAGCAGCATGTGCATTCCTATGTGAGCTGAAGCCACATGTAACAGCCACTTGGAGCAGAGAAGATAGACCAACAACTCTTGCAGCAGCAGAGAAGGGAGCACTGGCAGCAGAGAGAAACTTCACTGTGGTGGTCAGAGGAAATCCAGAACCCTCCTACCCTAGAGCCATTGCAGCCCCAGAGGACATGGTAAGTAGGAGTCAGGCTTGGGTGCTAACATCCCCCAACACACACCTCTAGGACTGGACAGCAAACAACCCACAAAAGGTTTGTGGGAATATTTCTTGTGGAATTTGCATACCAGTTGAGGGGCATGGACATTCAAGGATTTCAACCAACATCTCTACTTAAACCCAAAACCTTTCCAGTTTACCAAGTGCTCAAGAAAATCATGGGAGATCCTGGAGTTCAGGAGTTGCCTTACTTCATATTCTTCCTCATGGTCAACTGAGATGGCAGGAGGAGGGCAAACCAAATTATAATTACAAATTTCAGAAAAGAGATATGAAAGACACTAGGGATTATGAGTGTTGGTGGGATTTTCCATCCGATTACTGGCACTTACCTGGATACCTCTACATTCAGTAGTACCCATCCACACCAGAGCCGGTCGATGTAAACCTACTTGTAGAGCCCTGACATAGTTTTTTGTTAAAAATGTCTATATAAAGACATGATATATTAACTTTTCATCATTTAAAGTTTTCTGGCCACATTACGATTATTGAGCTAATGTTTTGTTTATTTGAGTGGAATCCTTTAAGAATGAGAGTAAGGCTTGGTTCAGTGTAGCATATAAAGCGACCTCAATTGCAGTCACTTTCCTAGCTTGGAAAACAATGTGAATATTTGCCTGATTACAGAGTTGCCTAATTTATGCAATTACAATGCCCACATCCATCCACTTCTGAAAGCAACCATCATCACTATCAACATACATTTGCACAGTCCTATCCTAGGTGCGAAAGATCCATCTGAAATCGAAGAGTTCTCTGCATACACACAATTCTGCATAGCATGCACTTCCACCCCCACACTAAAGTACTCCTATTTACATTAAGTATGCCGCCTACTGTAGTTACACTAAATCGACCAAAGGTTGAGATACAACTGAGATCCATACAACTCTGCATCACCTGTAGCTGCTGTATTTTGCATGTGCAGGCTCTAATATATGCAAATCTTGCTAAAAAATCATGAGATCTGTCTGCAGTCAGACTTGATTGCAACTCAGGATATGGCCTACTCCTCTAACTCACAGTTTCCCATACTCTGCCAATATACAGTAGTCCATGTTTTAAGGCTATCCCTGATTGAGTTCAGATGGATAATTCAAATTGATTGAGGTACTGATTAACTCACCTATGCTCATACATGGATATCCTTAAAACAAGGACTGTAATGGAGGAGTTTGGAAACTGCTCTAACTAGTGTTTATATTATGTGTGTGTCCATGTGATAGAGGATTGGTTCTCAAACTCAGTCCCCAGAACCCCAAACAGTTCATGTTTTCCGTGTCTTCTCACAGAATCACAAGTGAAATAATAAGTTCCACCTGTGGATCTTTTAAATTGTGTCAGTGAGTAATGAATAAACCTGCGCTCCTGCTAGGTGACCTGGAAAATGTGAGGATCAAGTTTGAAAACCACTGTGATAGCAGTGCTAATTCTGACAATGATTTTTAATTTCATTTTAGTTTCAGTCACTTACTTAGAATTGTAGGTGGTTTACAGCCACATTTTAGTCTTTATTTTTTATTATTATTATTATTATTATCATCCTTTATTTATATAGTGCCACAAGGGTTCCGCATCGCCCAATTACAGATTACATAAATAATAAAAACAGAAAAACAATGACTTACAGATGAAGACAATATAGGACAAGTACAGGGTAAATAAACATAGCTACATCAGCAGATGACTCTGAAATAAGTACAGTATCAGGTGGCAGAAAACTGCTGGATTTGGTGCAGTTGAAGATTATTAAAGTAAGAAAAAGGATAAGCACATGAGGGAAGAGGGCCCTACTTGTGAGAGCGTACATTCTAAAGGGGAGGGGTAGACAGACAGGTGTGACCCAGATGGGGTACATAGAGTGCGTGGAACAGAGGGTTAGGATGAGATTTGGCTGGGTTTGGTGAAGAACTAGGTCTTGAGACCCTGTTTGAAGTTTTGTAGAGAGGTGGAGAGTCTGGAGAGTCTGAGGGGGAGAGGTAGGGAATTCCAGATAAAGGGAGCAGCACGTGAAAAATCTTGGAGGTAGGAATGGGAAGAAGTAATCAGTAGGCAGGAGAGGCAGCGTGCATTAGCAGAGCGAAGAGGATGGGTGGGAGTGTAAAGGGAGATAAAGTCAGAGATGTAAATGGGAGAGGAGTGGGTGATGGCTTTAGTGAGTGTGAGAAGCTTGAAATGGATTCTGGAAGGGAAGGGGAGCCAGTGAAGGTCTTGTAAGAAAGGAGAGGTGGACATAGGGGGTAATTCATACCTGATCGCTGACTAGCTGTTTTTTACAGTCCTGCGTTTAGTGAGGAAAATGAGCCGGGCAGCAGTATTGAGGATAGATTGGAGTGGAGAAAGGTATTTGTCAGGAATGCCAGTCAGGAGGAGATTACAGTAGTCCAGTCTGGAGATGACCAGTGAGTGGATAAGAGTCTTAGTAGCATCCTGGGTCAGAAAGGGTCTGATCCTAGAAATATTTATTAAATGAAAATGGCAGGTTTGTGAGAGGTGCTGAATGTGTGGTTTGAAGGAGAGGGATGAGTCAAGGATTACTCCAAGACAGTGCATTTGGGGACTAGAGGAGATAGTAGTGCCATCAATAGATAATGAGATTGTGGGAGGTGAGGTTATGCGGGAGGGAGAGAAGATGATCAGCTACATCTTAGACATGTTAAGCTTAAGAAAGTGCTGGGACATCCAAACAGAGATAGCAGAGAGACAGTTGGGTATACAAATGAGGAGAGCAGGGGAGAGGTCCAGAGAGGAAAGATAGATTTGAGGCTCATCAGCATAGAAATGATATCAAAAGAACTCAAAAGAACTAATGACCTTCTCTTTTGAGGATGTATAGAGAGATAAAAAAATAGGACCAAGGACAGAACCTTGGGGTACACCTACAGTTAGTGGAAGTGAAGGGGAGGTGGAGTCATGAGAGGAAACAGACATTGAACAGTTTGAGAGGTAGGAAGACAGCCAAGAGAGGGCAGTATCATGCAGACCAATGGAGTGAAGGATTTGCAGTAGGAGAGGGTGGTCCACAGTGTCAAAGCAGCAGAGAGTTCAAGAAGAATTAGTAGAGAGTAGTGGCCCTTAGATTTGGCAGCATGGAGGTCATTGCAGACTTTTGTGATGGCAGTTTCAGTGGAGTGGAGAGGATGGAAGCTAGACTGGAATGGGTCAAGCAGTGAGTGTGAGGAAAAAAAAGAAGTAAGGCAGTTGTAGACAATACGCTCAAGGAGCTTGGAGGCAAAAGGGAGAAGAGACATGGGTTGGTAGTTGGAGAGAGTGTTTGGATCAAGGGTAGGTTTTTTAATAATAGGAGAAATGAGTGCATGCTTGAAGGCAGAGGGAACAGTGCCTGATGAGAGGGAGAGATTGAGAAGATGGGAAAGATGGGAACAGGCAGAAGTAGAGAGGTAGCAGAGGAGGTGGGAGGGGATAAGGTCAAGTGGCGAGGTGGTGATGGGAGAGGAATGAATGAGGGCCATGGCTTCCTCACCAGATGCATGGAAGATAGATGTTAGTGTTGGTGAGAGGGATGGGGAGGGGTGGTAAGGGATGGGAGAAAGCTGGTTGCTGATGGTCTGGTGTGATGTGATGTCCTGACATATGGAGTCAATTTTGGATGTGAAGTAAGTGACAAAGTCAGGAGCACAGAGTGAGGAGGGGAGACAAGGTGGAGGTGGGCAGAGGAGTGAGTTGAGAGTGGGGCAAAGAGGCACCAGTGGTTGGAAGACTGGAAAGAGATGAGGTTCTTGAAGTATGACTGTTTAGCAAGAGAAAAGGCAGCACTGAAGGATGAAAAGATAAGTTTGAAATGGAGGAAGTCTGCCTTATAGCGCGATTTCCTCTAGTGTCGCTCAGCAGTATGTGAGCATTTTTTTAGGTATCTGGTGCACTTGGTGTGCCAGGGTTGAGGTGTTAATTTGTGAGGGTGAATATTGGTTGGTGGAGCGACAGAGTCAAGATCACGAGTAAGGGATGCATTGTATATGGAAATGGCTTGTTCAGGGCATGAGAGAGAAAGAGAAAGATATATTAGGAGAGAGAAGTGAGTCAAAAAGGGAGCAAAAGGAATGTGACATCAATAGCCTCAATGTTACGCTTAGTGATGGTAGCCTTGGGAGGTAGAGATGGGGAAGCAGAGAGAGATAGGTTAACGGAGAGCAGGTGGTGGTCAGAGAGGGGCAATGGGGAGTTGGAAAAATAAGAAACATCAAAACAGTGAGTGAAGACCAGATCCAGTGAGCTTCCATTCACATGGGAGGATGAAGAGGTCTACTGGGAGAGACCAAGTGAAGAGGTGAGGTTAAGGAGTTTAGAGGCATTGGATTGTGTGGGGATATAGATAGGGTTGTTGAAATCACCTAGGATAATGGAGGGAATGTCAGAAGAGTGAGGAAGCCAGGAAGCAAAGTTGGGGGTCATTAGAGTGATTGCAAGTGCAAAGTATCAATGTTCGATACTTTGCACATGCACAGGACCCAATCTACGTATGCACAAACAGGACCTGCGACGTAGGAAGCAGGAAGGCAGCAAACTGTCAGTGACTGACAGTCTGCTGCCATTCAGGGGGTGGGGAGGGGGGGGGAGGCTGCAACAGCCTTCATTTGTGAAAACAGAGTTGTGTCTTTGCCGTTTAGGGGATTGAAAGAACCGAGAGATCAGACTTCCTGGCATCTGCAACAGGCGGCTTGTGCAGCACCATGGTGCCCGATGGTAAATGAGAGAGCTGATACTGCATCCTAGGATGCAGGTCAGATCACTACTGTAGATGGATGTGCGGTGCAGTGAGGCAGGTGAGGCAGAGCCTTTGATGTCATTCTAACATTTAAACCAGAGTTTTGTCTGTATAAAGTATATGACAAATACAAAGAATTTATTTTAAATATCTTCTTTGTATTATTCTAATCATTTTTATAGTCAAAACTCTGGAGTAAAAAGTCTATGACAGCACCTGTGTATAATGCCCACATGTATATACCGCTGCACCTGTGTATAATGCTCACATGTATATACAGCTGCACCTGTGTATAATGCCCACATGTATATACCGCTGCACCTGTGTATAATGCTCACATGTATATACCGCTGCACCTGTGTATAATGCTCACATATATATACCGCTGCACCTGTGTATAATGCCCACATGTATATACCGCTGCACCTGTGTATAATGCTCACATGTATATACCGCTGCACCTGTGTATAATGCCCACATGTATATACCGCTGCACCTGTGTATAATGCTCACATGTATATACCGCTGCACCTGTGTATAATGCTCACATGTATATACCGCTGCACCTGTGTATAATGCCCACATGTATATACCGCTGCACCTGTGTATAATGCTCACATGTATATACCGCTGCACCTGTGTATAATGCCCACATGTATATACCGCTGCATCTGTGTATAATGCCCACATGTATATACCGCTGCACCTGTGTATAATGCTCACATGTATATACCGCTGCACCTGTGTATAATGCTCACATATATATACCGCTGCACCTGTGTATAATTCCCACATGTATATACCGCTGCACCTGTGTATAATGCTCACATGTATATACCACTGCACCTGTGTATAATGCCCACATGTATATACCACTGCACCTATGTATAATGCTCACATGTACATACCGCTGCACCTGTGTATTATGCCCACATGTATATACCGCTGCACCTGTGTATAATGCTCACATGTATATACAGCTGCACCTGTGTATAATGCTCACATGTATATACCGCTGCACCTGTGTATAATGCCCACATGTATATACCGCTGCACCT
This sequence comes from Pseudophryne corroboree, assembly GCF_028390025.1. Lineage (NCBI taxonomy): Eukaryota > Metazoa > Chordata > Amphibia > Anura > Myobatrachidae > Pseudophryne > Pseudophryne corroboree. The sequence goes on from NC_086449.1 coordinate 471,001,529, forward strand.
GTGTATTATGCACACATGTATATACCACTGCACCTGTGTATAATGCCCACATGTATATACTGCTGCACCTGTGTATTATGCCCACATGTATATACTGCTGCACCTGTCTATAATGCCCACAAGTATATACTGCTGCATCTGTGTATTATGCCCCTATGTATATACTGCTGCACCTGTCTATAATGCCCACATGTATATACCACTGCATCTGTGTATAATGCCCACATGTATATACCGCTGCACCTGTGTATAATGGCCACATCTATATGTATATATATATATATATATATATATATATACAAGTAGGAAAGAGGCACAGCACTCCAAGGCGACTTTAAAACATGACACAAACGGCAGAGCTTCAGCAACGTTTCAATGTAATCCACATTGTCCTCAGGCCATGTATATACTGCTGCACCTGTGTATAATGTCCACATTTATATACTGCTGCACCTGTGTATAACGCCCGCATGCACCCTTGGGCTCATATATAATGTGTAAATCTGGCTCTGGTACTAGCCAGCGCCTCCTCAGCCATTTACTTCACCGCACATCCCTGCTATATATATGCACAGCCAATCTATACCTGTCATGCCTGTATACGTGTCTCAGTCTTTTTCCTTGTAAGAGGACATACAGGTGTTTGTAGATCTAATTTGCTTCAGGTTATATCCTTATTATAAGAAGCTTAGCTGGAGACTCACCTTATTTAATAACATATTTATAATATATTTGCGGGTGGGCTATTTAATATATTAGTGGTGCTCTAATGGGGTGCAAACTGATATAGTGGTAAATTGGGAGGATACAGGAGCATGAGACACTTGTAAGGAGACCAAAGCTTGTCACATCGGGACCAGAGCTTGAAGTGCAAGGTGGGGCAGACGATATGGAGGTCTTCACAAGCCCTCTATCCTATCTATGCCCCCCATAAAACTAGCCACCCCCTATGCAGACACCCCACACACTACTGGTCACACCTCCACATCGCTATTCACACGGCCACAGTACCACGCAATAGGCCCTTCATAAATTTCAGCTCCAGGCCAATGTGGACCTTAATCTGGCACTAGTCTCAGCTAGTATAGCATGGCTTGACATGTTCTCCACTGTTAGAGATTTACAACTCTTAGAGAAAATAAATGTTCCCTATCTGGTAATGCACTCACATTTTCAAGATTCTGAAGGCATTTAATTGTAATAGTTAATTAGCAGGTTTCGCCATGCTGTACGAGACTCTAGTTGCTATATACACATTATATTGCTTCAATCAGTATTCAGAGAAATTTGGATTCCTACAGTGCATCCATTTTTCTAGTTCTACCTGAAAGAATGGATAATAAAATAAAGATGCTGTTAAATGATATGTATTATTTTTATTTATTTACACAATACCTTAATTTTGATAATTTTAGCCTAATCATTGTGTCACATTATAAAGAGCAGAACATGCAAAGGTAACAATATCAGTACAAAAAAATTAAATGTCACCCTGACATCTCTCTTGGAATGTATCCATTTAGTTTCAATTTGGATGCAAACAAACAACTGTCAGAGAACAGATGCATTGAAGCTAAGCTAATAACAACAAGCCTCATTTATGCAAATGAAAAAGAAAAAAAGAGATTTGTTTCTGTGATTTTTCATTTCACACCTGAATGAGAAGCGTAGAATAAAGCCCCATAACAGATGCTCTTTTTAGATAATGTCATGCTGTAATGTTTGCGAACTACGTGTGTCAACTAGTTAAATCAATGCCATGTATGTTTAACTGGTGTTTAGTAAATTACTTCCAATCTGTGTAAGTCACAGAAAAGGACTAAAAGAAATAATTAGATTTTGCAGTTGTCATAATCTGTTTGAGTTGGCCTTATTATCTACTAAATTATTCTCCCAGAGCTATTTTTGGAATCTGTCAAACATGAGCAACCATAAAATCCATACATGCAAATATAAGGACATTGCATACAGTATATGAAATATGATATAGAATATTTGATTCTGAATATACACATAAAATAAAATGAAACAAGTTAGTTGAATCTGGTAATTAGATTTTCCTTTTTAGGGACATTTAAAATAATAACTTCAAGTACAGATATCTATATATACTGTACATGGGGCTTGCACTGCAACATTTATTTAAAAAAAAGTTATTTCAACTTTCATAAATACTTGCGTACAACTGAATTGCTGAAACAATTGTCAGAAAGACAATGGAAGAGAGACACAGACATGCAGACACAGAGATGGTGGTCTGATGCTACTTCTTAATGACATTTTCCACAATGCATTGACAATATCATGCAGTCTGTCATCTATTACTAGGGGGACTGCATCACCTACTGTAGTTATACACAACAGCTTGCATAATAATGTCAGTGCACTGTGGAGAGTGTCATTAAGAGGTAGCATCAGACCACCATAGCCAAATCCCTTGACTAATGATTATGTAGTTCTCTATTACTTTGAACATGTGGTACTGTACATAATGTGCAGATGTTACAGTAAATGTATTTATTAACAATTTCTTATATGGGCCCTTTGTTCGCTCGTTATTTTCCTTCGCATCGGTGCGATTTTCCGCTAACTGCGCCAAGTAAATTTGCTAAGAAGTTTGGTACTTTACTCACGGCATTACAAGGTTTTTTCTTCGTTCTGCTGATCGTAGTGTGATTGACAGGAAGTGGGTGTTTCTGGGCGGAAACTGGACGTTTTATGGGTGTGTGTGAAAAGACGCTGCCGTTTCTGGGAAAAACGCGGGAGTGGCTGAAGAAACGGGGGAGTGTCTGGGCGAACGCTGGGTGTGTTTGTGACGTCAAACCAGGAACGACAAGCACTGAACTGATCGCACTGGAAGAGTAAGTCTCGAGCTACTCAGAAACTGCAAAGAAAAATCTTTTCGCTATATTGCGAATACTTCGTTCGCAATTCTGCTAAGCTAAGATTCACTCCCAGAGGGCGGCGGCTTAGCGTGTGCACTGCTGTGAAAAGCGGCTAGCGAGCGAACAACTCGGAATGAGGGCCATAGTGCAGTGTATTCCGCTGCACTTTACAATTGGAACAACGTAATATAAAGTGTGTGATGTGAGTGTAGGAAGATCTCTCAAGTAGCTTGGAGGGGCATGGGAGCTGAGAAATGGGACAGTAGTTTGAGAGAGAGTTAGGGTAAGAATTTAGGTTTTTTTTTCAGAATGGGAGTATTCACTGCATGCTTGAATGGTAATGGAAAGATACTAGTAGAGAGAGAGAAAGAGAGAGAGTACAGATTTAAGGGTGGGATGAGCCGGGAGACAGAGCATTACTAAATTGTAAGGGTATAGGGTCAAGAGGAGAGGTAGTAGAGTAGGAGAATGAGAAGAGTGTAGCACCTATACTTCATCTTCATTTTCAAGTTTTGTTTTAAAAACAGCATCAAAATATACACAATTTTGTCTTCGCCTACCTGTCATGATTATGTTATCTTTGTTGAGACTCAATGGCTGGACCATGGTCTGGCACAATTTGGGGTAAAAAAAAATGGGCACCATAAATGAGCAAAGAAATATATAATTTTAAGAGCTAAGTTATTAAGCTCTTTATTTTCTAAGGAGAGCCGTAACTAATTTGCATTTATCCGAAAAATAACCAAAAATTAACTCTCGTGCTAGTCTAAAGGAAAAGTTAAAAGATCTAATTAAGAAAATGTAAAAAAAATTATTACAAGATGCTGTGGATATAGAGACTAAACCCACTCTAAAGAACAAATAATAGAAATAAAGAGCATTGAGGACCAGCCCTAATAAAAATATATGCTGACAACTAATATGGCAAAATGAATAGTCAAGACACAATATAAAATACAATTGATATATGTTTAATATCTAAAACACAATATGTAGTATGAAGATATTTCACCTTATATTAATCAGTATAAGACTTGATTATATACATAAACAGCGATGGTCCTTTGATAAAAAATATATCACACACTTAATTGGTTGAATAAATAAATACAGGTATATATGAGTGCCAATTTAAGTTCAGTATAGTAATAGATGCGAGTGCTGCACAATTATTGGAACAGTCTGTGGAACTACAGGTCCCATAATAGAGTGAGTACTTGCATGAATGCAGTTTGGGGACAGGATCCTTTTTTAATGCTTCAGTTTGCAGTCCGGCTTATTTGTATCAAATCTCCCCAACAAGGTACAGTGGTCATTAGCACCCCTCTCCATCCCAGAATAGGTTACTATACTGCTGCTGCTCCACTTCTCTTTAACTACTATATCCATCACTCCTCTGCTACCGCTGCGACCACAGCATCATGGATCAGCTGTGTTTCGTCCAGGCTTTTTCTAAAGGTCTTTTCTCTTTGATAAAGCCCCCTGTTAAGTGGGCAAAATGTGAGAGCGGCAATCTCACACTGGTGTGTGCCATATCGGATTACATTTGCCCGATGCCTGTGAGTGACTTTATTGTCTTAACATTATCCTTCACTCTGATCCGTGACGTTTTGGTAGGATATAGTGGCTGAGGAGGGAAGCATTTAGCATCCCGACAGATGTGATACCGGCAGTAAATATACAAACAACGGAATCCCAAAGGAGAACGCAATGCCGGTGTCTACATACCGATGTCACTCGGGATGTTGCCGTCACATAACCGACAGCCAGCATCCCAATTGTCCTCACAGCGGGACGCACTGGCATCCTGCCTCGGGTGGGGGCGGGGGTTAGGTTTAGGCAGGAGAAGGGGGTTAGGGAGCAGGGACAGAAAGGTTAGGAACCTGGGAGCTAGGGTTAGGTTTTGGCACTTAGAAGGGGGGGTTAGGGTTAGGCATCAAGTGGGGAGGGTTAGGTTTAGGCAACAGGAAAGGGAAGGTAATGCACCAAGCCGGGATGGTAAGGGTTAGGCACCACCAGGGAGGGTTAGGGTTAGGCACCACCAGGTAGGGTTAGAGTTAGGCACCATCAGAGAGGGTTAGGGTTAGGCACCACCAGGGAGGGTTAGGGTTAGGCACCTACAAGGGAGGGTTAGGGTAAGGCACCAAGGCAGGAGGGTTAGGGTTAGGCACCACCAGGGAGGGTTAGAGTTAAGCACGTACAAGGGAGGATTAGAGTTAGGGGGATTAATGGGGGGGTCTGTCAGGATTCTGATGGACGGGATGCGGCTGTTGGTGTACTGACTGATGGCATCCTTTCCATCGGCAAATCGTACTGAACCCGCTGAGGAGAAGTGGAACCTATGTGTTACTTTCATGATGAGTTTTAAACAAGATAAATAATTGTAAACTGTTAACGCTTCAAGTTCTCTAAACATCAACTGTTCCAATATTTTAAAATACAGAAGTTTGCATTCCAAAAGATTAGAGATGAGCGGGTTCGGTTCCTCTGAATCCGAACCCGCCCGAACTTCATGTTTTTTTTTTAACGGGTCCGAGCGACTCGGATCTTCCCGCCTTGCTCGGTTAACCCGAGCGCGCCCGAACGTCATCATCCCGCTGTCGGATTCTCGCGAGGCTCGGATTCTATCGCGAGACTCGGATTCTATATAAGGAGCCGCGCGTCGCCGCCATTTTCACACATGCATTGAGAGTCATAGGGAGAGGACGTGGCTGGCGTCCTCTCCGTTTAGAGAAGAGAGAGACACAGTAGAGACGACAGAGACACAGTAGTAGTAATTTTGGGGAGCATTATTAGGAGGAGTACTACTATACTACTTGCTGAAGTGATATAGATTAGATAGTGTGACTGTAAGTGTATTGTATTATCTGACTTGTGGGGGAGACACTGACAGTGGGGAGCAGTTAGAGTCTGAGAGCAGGACTCAGGAGTACATATAACGTACAGTGCACACTTTTGCTGCCAGAGTCAGTGCCACACTGCCATTGTTTGTGACCACACTGACCACCAGTATAATAATATATTTTGTGATTGTCTGCTTAGGACTCGGAGTACTAGTTGCAAGTTGCAACGTGAGTGACCTGACCACCAGTTTAATAATCAATCACCACCAGTTTAATATATATATATATATATATATATATATATAATTGTATATAATATATATATATATATAATATTGTATACCACCTACCCGTGTTTTTTTTTTTTTTTTTCATTCTTCTTTATACATACTACTATAGTAGCTTACTGTAGCAGTCTGCGGTGCTGCTGACCTGACAGTGTCCAGCAGGTCCGTCATCAGTCATTACATAATAAATATATATAGTACCTGTCCGGCTGCAGTACTAGTGATATTATATTGATTTCATCTCATTATCAATAATTTATCATCCAGTCTAGACTCTATATTAGCAGCAGACACAGTACGTTAGTCCACGGCTGTAGCTACCTCTGTGTCGGCACTCGGCAGTCCATCCATAATTGTATACCACCTACCCGTGTTTTTTTTTTTTTTTCTTTCTTCTTTGTACATACTACTATAGTATAGTAGCTTACTGTAGCAGTCTGCGGTGCTGCTGAGCTGACAGTGTCCAGCAGGTCCGTCATCAGTCATCATTACCTAATAAATATATTATCTACCTGTCCGGCTGCAGTACTAGTGATATTATATATACATACATATATATATTGATTTCATCTCATTATCAATCATCCAGTCTATATTAGCAGCAGACACAGTACGTTAGTCCACGGCTGTAGCTACCTCTGTGTCGGCACTCGGCAGTCCATCCATAATTGTATACCACCTACCCGTGGTTTTTTTTTTCTTTCTTCTTTGTACATACTACTATAGTATAGTAGCTTACTGTAGCAGTCTGCGGTGCTGCTGAGCTGACAGTGTCCAGCAGGTCCGTCATCAGTCATCATTACCTAATAAATATATTATCTACCTGTCCGGCTACAGTACTAGTGATATTATATATACATACATATATATATTGATTTCATCTCATTATCAATCATCCAGTCTATATTAGCAGCAGACACAGTACGTTAGTCCACGGCTGTAGCTACCTCTGTGTCGGCACTCGGCAGTCCATCCATAATTGTATACCACCTACCCGTGGTTTTTTTTTTTCTTTCTTCTTTGTACATACTACTATAGTATAGTAGCTTACTGTAGCAGTCTGCGGTGCTGCTGAGCTGACAGTGTCCAGCAGGTCCGTCATCAGTCATCATTACCTAATAAATATATTATCTACCTGTCCGGCTGCAGTACTAGTGATATTATATATACATACATATATATATTGATTTCATCTCATTATCAATCATCCAGTCTATATTAGCAGCAGACACAGTACGTTAGTCCACGGCTGTAGCTACCTCTGTGTCGGCACTCGGCAGTCCATCCATAATTGTATACCACCTACCTGTGGTTTTTTTTTTCTTTCTTCTTTGTACATACTACTATAGTATAGTAGCTTACTGTAGCAGTCTGCGGTGCTGCTGAGCTGACAGTGTCCAGCAGGTCCGTCATCAGTCATCATTACCTAATAAATATATTATCTACCTGTCCGGCTGCAGTACTAGTGATATTATATATACATACATATATATATTGATTTCATCTCATTATCAATCATCCAGTCTATATTAGCAGCAGACACAGTACGTTAGTCCACGGCTGTAGCTACCTCTGTGTCGGCACTCGGCAGTCCATCCATAATTGTATACCACCTACCCGTGGTTTTTTTTTTCTTTCTTCTTTGTACATACTACTATAGTATAGTAGCTTACTGTAGCAGTCTGCGGTGCTGCTGAGCTGACAGTGTCCAGCAGGTCTGTCATCAGTCATCATTACCTAATAAATATATTATCTACCTGTCCGGCTGCAGTACTAGTGATATTATATATACATACATATATATATTGATTTCATCTCATTATCAATCATCCAGTCTATATTAGCAGCAGACACAGTACGTTAGTCCACGGCTGTAGCTACCTCTGTGTCGGCACTCGGCAGTCCATCCATAATTGTATACCACCTACCCGTGGTTTTTTTTTTCTTTCTTCTTTGTACATACTACTATAGTATAGTAGCTTACTGTAGCAGTCTGCGGTGCTGCTGAGCTGACAGTGTCCAGCAGGTCCGTCATCAGTCATCATTACCTAATAAATATATTATCTACCTGTCCGGCTGCAGTACTAGTGATATTATATATACATACATATATATATTGATTTCATCTCATTATCAATCATCCAGTCTATATTAGCAGCAGACACAGTACGTTAGTCCACGGCTGTAGCTACCTCTGTGTCGGCACTCGGCAGTCCATCCATAATTGTATACCACCTACCCGTGTTTTTTTTTTTTCTTTCTTCTTTGTACATACTACTATAGTATAGTAGCTTACTGTAGCAGTCTGCGGTGCTGCTGAGCTGACAGTGTCCAGCAGGTCCGTCATCAGTCATCATTACCTAATAAATATATTATCTACCTGTCCGGCTGCAGTACTAGTGATATTATATATACATACATATATATATTGATTTCATCTCATTATCAATCATCCAGTCTATATTAGCAGCAGACATAGTACGGTAGTCCACGGCTGTAGCTACCTCTGTGTCGGCACTCGGCAGTCCATCCATAAGTATACTAGTATCCATCCATCTCCATTGTTTACCTGAGGTGCCTTTTAGTTGTGCCTATTAAAATATGGAGAACAAAAATGTTGAGGTTCCAAAATTAGGGAAAGATCAAGAGCCACTTCCACCTCGTGCTGAAGCTGCTGCCACTAGTCATGGCCGAGACGATGAAATTCCAGCAACGTCGTCTGCCAAGGCCGATGCCCAATGTCATAGTACAGAGCATGTCAAATCCAAAACACCAAATATCAGTAAAAAAAGGACTCCAAAACCTAAAATAAAATTGTCGGAGAAGAAGCGTAAACTTGCCAATATGCCATTTACCACACGGAGTGGCAAGGAACGGCTGAGGCCCTGGCCTATGTTCATGGCTAGTGGTTCAGCTTCACATGAGGATGGAAGCACTCAGCCTCTCGCTAGAAAACTGAAAAGACTCAAGCTGGCAAAAGCACCACAAAGAACTGTGCGTTCTTCGAAATCCCAAATCCACAAGGAGAGTCCAATTGTGTCGGTTGCGATGCCTGACCTTCCCAACACTGGATGTGAAGAGCATGCGCCTTCCACCATTTGCACGCCCCCTGCAAGTGCTGGAAGGAGCACCCGCAGTCCAGTTCCTGATAGTCAGATTGAAGATGTCAGTGTTGAAGTACACCAGGATGAGGAGAATATGGGTGTTGCTGGCGCTGGGGAGGAAATTGACCAGGAGGATTCTGATGGTGAGGTGGTTTGTTTAAGTCAGGCACCCGGGGAGACACCTGTTGTCCGTGGTAGGAATATGGCCGTTGACATGCCTGGTGAAAATACCAAAAAAATCAGCTCTTCAGTGTGGAGGTATTTCAACAGAAATGCGGACAACAGGTGTCAAGCCGTGTGTTGCCTTTGTCAAGCTGTAATAAGTAGGGGTAAGGACGTTAACCACCTCGGAACATCCTCCCTTATACGTCACCTGCAGCGCATTCATAATAAGTCAGTGACAAGTTCAAAAACTTTGGGTGACAGCGGAAGCAGTCCACTGACCAGTAAATCCCTTCCTCTTGTAACCAAGCTCACGCAAACCACCCCACCAACTCCCTCAGTGTCAATTTCCTCCTTCCCCAGGAATGCCAATAGTCCTGCAGGCCATGTCACTGGCAATTCTGACAAGTCCTCTCCTGCCTGGGATTCCTCCGATGCATCCTTGCGTGTAACGCCTACTGCTGCTGGCGCTGCTGTTGTTGCTGCTGGGAGTCGATGGTCATCCCAGAGGGGAAGTCGGAAGACCACTTGTACTACTTCCAGTAAGCAATTGACTGTCCAACAGTCCTTTGCGAGGAAGATGAAATATCACAGCAGTCATCCTGCTGCAAAGCGGATAACTGAGGCCTTGACAACTATGTTGGTGTTAGACGTGCGTCCGGTATCCGCCGTTAGTTCACAGGGAACTAGACAATTTATTGAGGTAGTGTGCCCCCGTTACCAAATACCATCTAGGTTCCACTTCTCTAGGCAGGCGATACCGAAAATGTACACAGACCTCAGAAAAAGACTCACCAGTGTCCTAAAAAATGCAGCTGTACCCAATGTCCACTTAACCACGGACATGTGGACAAGTGGAGCAGGGCAGGGTCAGGACTATATGACTGTGACAGCCCACTGGGTAGATGTATGGACTCCCGCCGCAAGAACAGCAGCGGCGGCACCAGTAGCAGCATCTCGCAAACGCCAACTCTTTCCTAGGCAGGCTACGCTTTGTATCACCGCTTTCCAGAATACGCACACAGCTGAAAACCTCTTACGGCAACTGAGGAAGATCATCGCGGAATGGCTTACCCCAATTGGACTCTCCTGTGGATTTGTGGCATCGGACAACGCCAGCAATATTGTGTGTGCATTAAATATGGGCAAATTCCAGCACGTCCCATGTTTTGCACATACCTTGAATTTGGTGGTGCAGAATTTTTTTAAAAATGACAGGGGCGTGCAAGAGATGCTGTCGGTGGCCAGAAGAATTGCGGGACACTTTCGGCGTACAGGCACCACGTACAGAAGACTGGAGCACCACCAAAAACTACTGAACATGCCCTGCCATCATCTGAAGCAAGAAGTGGTAACGAGGTGGAATTCAACCCTCTGTATGCTTCAGAGGTTGGAGGAGCAGCAAAAGGCCATTCAAGCCTATACAATTGAGCACGATATAGGAGGTGGAATGCACCTGTCTCAAGTGCAGTGGAGAATGATTTCAACGTTGTGCAAGGTTCTGATGCCCTTTGAACTTGCCACACGTGAAGTCAGTTCAGACACTGCCAGCCTGAGTCAGGTCATTCCCCTCATCAGGCTTTTGCAGAAGAAGCTGGAGACATTGAAGGAGGAGCTAACACGGAGCGATTCCGCTAGGAATGTGGGACTTGTGGATGGAGCCCTTAATTCGCTTAACAAGGATTCACGGGTGGTCAATCTGTTGAAATCAGAGCACTACATTTTGGCCACCGTGCTCGATCCTAGATTTAAAGCCTACCTTGGATCTCTCTTTCCGGCAGACACAAGTCTGCTGGGGTTGAAAGACCTGCTGGTGAGAAAATTGTCAAGTCAAGCGGAACGCGACCTGTCAACATCTCCTCCTTCACATTCTCCCACAACTGGGGGTGCGAGGAAAAGGCTCAGAATTCCGAGCCCACCCGCTGGCGGTGATGCAGGGCAGTCTGGAGCGACTGCTGATGCTGACATCTGGTCCGGACTGAAGGACCTGACAACGATTACGGACATGTCGTCTACTGTCACTGCATATGATTCTCTCACCATTGAAAGAATGGTGGAGGATTATATGAGTGACCGCATCCAAGTAGGCACGTCACACAGTCCGTACTTCTACTGGCAGGAAAAAGAGGCAATTTGGAGGCCCTTGCACAAACTGGCTTTATTCTACCTAAGTTGCCCTCCCACAAGTGTGTACTCCGAAAGAGTGTTTAGTGCCGCCGCTCACCTTGTCAGCAATCGGCGTACGAGGTTACATCCAGAAAATGTGGAGAAGATGATGTTCATTAAAATGAATTATAATCAATTCCTCCGTGGAGACATTGACCAGCAGCAATTGCCTCCACAAAGTACACAGGGAGCTGAGATGGTGGATTCCAGTGGGGACGAATTGATAATCTGTGAGGAGGGGGATGTACACGGTGATATATATCGGAGGATGATGATGAGGTGGACATCTTGCCTCTGTAGAGCCAGTTTGTGCAAGGAGAGATTAATTGCTTCTTTTTTGGTGGGGGTCCAAACCAACCCGTCATTTCAGTCACAGTCGTGTGGCAGACCCTGTCACTGAAATGATGGGTTGGTTAAAGTGTGCATGTCCTGTTTATACAACATAAGGGTGGGTGGGAGGGCCCAAGGACAATTCCATCTTGCACCTCTTTTTTCTTTAATTTTTCTTTGCGTCATGTGCTGTTTGTGGAATGTTTTTTGGAAGGGCCATCCTGCGTGACACTGCAGTGCCACTCCTAGATGGGCCCGGTGTTTGTGTCGGCCACTAGGGTCGCTTATCTTACTCACACAGCTACCTCATTGCGCCTCTTTTTTTCTTTGCGTCATGTGCTGTTTGGGGAGGGTTTTTTGGAAGGGACATCCTGCGTGACACTGCAGTGCCACTCCTAGATGGGCCCGGTGTTTGTGTCGGCCACTAGGGTCGCTTATCTTACTCACACAGCTACCTCATTGCGCCTCTTTTTTTCTTTGCGTCATGTGCTGTTTGGGGAGGGTTTTTTGGAAGGGCCATCCTGCGTGACACTGCAGTGCCACTCCTAGATGGGCCCGGTGTTTGTGTCGGCCACTAGGGTCGCTTATCTTACTCACACAGCTACCTCATTGCGCCTCTTTTTTTCTTTGCGTCATGTGCTGTTTGGGGAGGGTTTTTTGGAAGGGACATCCTGCGTGACACTGCAGTGCCACTCCTAGATGGGCCCGGTGTTTGTGTCGGCCACTAGGGTCGCTTATCTTACTCACACAGCTACCTCATTGCGCCTCTTTTTTTCTTTGCGTCATGTGCTGTTTGGGGAGGGTTTTTTGGAAGGGCCATCCTGCGTGACACTGCAGTGCCACTCCTAGATGGGCCCGGTGTTTGTGTCGGCCACTAGGGTCGCTTATCTTACTCACACAGCTACCTCATTGCGCCTCTTTTTTTCTTTGCGTCATGTGCTGTTTGGGGAGGGTTTTTTGGAAGGGCCATCCTGCGTGACACTGCAGTGCCACTCCTAGATGGGCCCGGTGTTTGTGTCGGCCACTAGGGTCGCTTATCTTACTCACACAGCTACCTCATTGCGCCTCTTTTTTTCTTTGCGTCATGTGCTGTTTGGGGAGGGTTTTTTGGAAGGGACATCCTGCGTGACACTGCAGTGCCACTCCTAGATGGGCCCGGTGTTTGTGTCGGCCACTAGGGTCGCTTAGCTTAGTCATCCAGCAACCTAGGTGCAAATTTTAGGACTAAAAATAATATTGTGAGGTGTGAGGTATTCAGAATAGACTGAAAATGAGTGTAAATTATGGTTTTTGAGGTTAATAATACTTTGGGATCAAAATGACCCCCAAATTCTATGATTTAAGCTGTTTTTTAGTGTTTTTAAAAAAAAAACACCCGAATCCAAAACACACCCGAATCCGACCAAAAAAATTCAGTGAGGTTTTGCCAAAACGCGGTCGAACCCAAAACACGGCCGCGGAACCGAACCCAAAACCAAAACACAAAACCCGAAAAATTTCCGGCGCTCATCTCTACAAAAGATACTGTTCCATGGCATGTGCCCATTGCGATTGGCGTGCATACGCAGTTGCCCACTAATCATTTAACTGCGTAAACATCGATATTACGTACATCTCTGAATCAGCCAGAGTCTGTGACTGTTACAGGGGATCCTGTCAGCATCTCAGCTGTTGGAATACCCGCAGTTGAAATGCCGATGCCGAAATCCTGACACTACTTGGAATGCCAGCGCCGGCATCCAGACAAGGTTCAGAAACCCAACGCTGAGATCCCGACAACCGGGGCCGCCGCAGAGGTAAGCCGGGAGGGGGGCTAGGTTTAGGCTGTGGATGGAGAGGGTTAGGTTTAGGTGCCACTGGGGGGGGGGGGTTAGGGTTAGGCTGCGTGGTGTGGGGGGTTAGGTTTAGGCTGTGGGTAGGGAGGGTTAGGGGGGCATTGGGGAAAGGTAAGTATACTAAACCTTTCCCCTATCAGGATTACCAGCATCGGGAAGCCACTGTTGGAATTTTGACTGCCGGCATCTTGAATGCAGGCATTTCATACCCAATGCTGTTACAGGGCTGCAGGAACCAGCAAAGGACTATGATGAGCGATTACAGTAGTTTATTGATATTTTAATCAGCATCTGCTTTAATCTCATTATGATCCACTGCATTTAAACTAAATTAATTATACATTTACTATATAACGCTGGAAACTGTCACACAATATTTCCATTGAATTTAACTTTAAATGAAATATTTTCCAACAGAATAATAAAGAATACCAGTTAAGTGTAAAGCCATTGACAGTACTTTCCAAGTACCAGTTATACATTTCATTATTTTAATACTGTTTTCCCCTGGGTTTACTATACTACTACAAGTCAAAGCAGGGTTATTAATCTTGGTGAATATTAGGATTAAAGAATATTCTTGTCAAATTGATATATAACTGAGATGACATATGTCATTTTATGACATCATTGACACTGTGTGATATATGCAACTATCTATTCTTCATTTGTGTCACAGTCATGCTTCCAAATGGATTTTTTTAAATGTTAGTAATCATCTACTGTAGGTCTGTGAGCAGTAGTGCACTTTACTTGTACATGTTTTCCAGTTACATGATTACTTTTCCAGTCCTCTGTGTGCATCCATGATCATTACAGTAGTTAAACATTGCTCATTTTCCACTGTACCTCTATGGAGTATAAGAGAGAAAATTGGAAATGTTGGAGTCCATGAGGAACTGGCAATCTGACCTTCCCTCAGGAAGTTTAAATAGCATTTTGCAGACATTGCAAAATATTGAATCCCCCCTCTCCCCCTCCCACACCCCCCCTCCTGGGTGGCATGGTACTATTGAAAATATTTGTTAATTTGGAATGGTGATAACAAGTTATAAAAGAGCAAAACATTTGCTAATGATGTTAGTGCTATGCAGCCAACAACAGGGACCCAGCTTGCTCTCTCATGCAGTCCCCGTTCCATTATTCATTACAGAGAAAGAAGGTGGTGACTAGTTCCTATAGTGCTTAACTGACAGTTTTCTTATTTGTAGAATAGTTCTGGCCAGCTATAATCTAACTTGGAGATTTGTCACTTTATTAGGAAACTGTTTCTTATGCAGAAATATGCTTAAAGATCAAAATATATGTTTGTGTTAGATGTGTAGCTAATTATGCCAGATGAGAACTCACTATGCTGCTTATAGATTAGTGTTTGCTAAATCTGAGGTACAGATACAGTAACTAGTCACTAGGGACCACTGTATGAGTGATGGACATCAAAGCTGAAAGTGCTGTGAAGGCTGTGTAGGCTGACGAGATCCGGGGGCCGGAAGCGGAAGTGATGGAAGAGATGAGCGCACACGTGTGAGAGGAGGCCGGGAGTCAGGAAGCGGCGATGGGCTAAGCGGGCTGCGGGCTGCGTACAGCAGAGCAGGCAGCAGAAGGATGGTTGCTGCAGCCGCTGCTGTGTGTGTGCTGCCGCTGCTGTGTGTGTGGGAGTGCGTGAGATTGTGTGAGTGTGAGGGCACTGCCGGGCCGTTGCTGCTACCGTGGCTTGTGAAGTGAGTGAGCAAGTAAGTGTGTGAGGGCGACGTTTACGTGTGTGTGAAAGTGTGTGAAAAGTGTGTGAAAATGGGAAGTGTGAGGGCAGCTGCTGCTGGGTGTGTGAGTGTGTGCTGCTGTGGGTGAAAAAGTGTGTGAGTGCTTCTGCTTCTGCAAGGTGAGAGTGTGCTGCTAGGGGAGAGAAAGTTGTGAGAGCTTCTGCTGCTGCTGGGTGAGTGTGTGTGCGCTGCTGCAGCCACAGCCTGTGTGCGAGAGATCTGCGGACTGCAAAGTAGGTGCCGGAAGCCGGGTGCACGGCAGCAAGTGAGAAGGAGGGGCAGAGAGCTGGAGCAACTGCATGGAGGAGGAGCAGTGACGCAGGAGAGGACCCACTCATATAAGTATTGATTACCTACTTCTTTGTGTATGTGATTGAATTGGCTATTTCTGCTGTGTTGTGAAAATTGACTCTTCACAGCTAGGTCATAGTCAATATAGTATTGCATAGTTTTGTAATGTTTTGCATTGTTCTTCGGAAGGTAATAGGGAGTTAGAGTTTTCAAACAAATGGGGGGGCCGTGATTGAGAGTCTCACTCAGTGCGTGTCGCGCAAGATGTATGCGCACCTGGAGCAGCCGACCCAGTGCGAATACATATGCACGAGATGTGTGCGAATGGTTGCCCTGGAAGCCCAGGTAACTGATCTAGAGCAGACCATTACGCAACTGAGGGATATTCATAATCTCAAGCAAAGTTTAGACAAAACGGTGGAGGAGTTGCAGGGGGGGACACCGGTAGACGAGGATAATCAGGTAGCCAGCTGGGTCACTGTTAGAAGGAAGAAAAAGAGGGGGAGGCATGACATCTCTGAGCTATCAAACCTGAACAAATTTGCCCAATTGGACGAAGATTCAGTGGATGATAGCAAGGAAATGACGAATTTGGAGGAGACTGTTCCCTCTAGCAACTGGAGAAGTGGTCCCTCTGGCTCAGAAGAGATGAAAGTTAGAGAGGCACCCAGGCAGATGGCAGTGGTAGGGGACTCATCAGGAAGGCAGATAGGTCAATCTGCTACCGGGATCAGGTATGGCACATCGCGGACCGAGTAGAGAGATTGTTGGGAGGGGCTGGGAACAACCTGGCAGTCTTGGTGCACGTTGGCACCAACAACAAAGTTAGTGGTAGGTGGGATGTCCTTAAGAAAGATTATAGGGACTTAGGACAGAAACTAAAAGAATGGACATCTAAGGTAATATTCTCCAAAATATTATCAGTGCCACACACTAGCCCAGAGAGGCAGAGGGAGATCAGGGAGGTAAATGTGTGGCTTAGAGACTGGTGTAGGAAGGAGGGGTTTGTGTTCCTGGAACACTGGGCGGACTTCTCAGTCAGGCGCCATCTTTTTTGTCGCTATGGATTGCACCTGAATGAGGAGGGGGCTGCAGTGCTGGGGGGAAGGATGGTTAGTAGGTTGGAGGAGATTTTAAACTAGGAGCCTGGGGGGAGGGTTTAGCTAGAAACTATGGGTCACGCATGAGAATACTAAGGATGGTAGTGAGCTAAATGGGGGTGGAGAAGGGGGGAGGGAAAGAGCAACCTGGCAAGGGTATTTACATGGGTTCTAAAAAGGGTATTAACAAAGGTATTGCCAAAACATTAACTAACAACAATTATGTGTCATCATTACAGCATATAGAAAATGATGTACGGAGCATAAGGGAAAATACTTATGTCGGTGCGGAGAGTTTAGACGGAAACATTGGGTTGACCAAAGAGAAGAGTAAGGTGGGCAGTATTAAGTTTGGTGGGGTGGAGAGCGAGAGGGACAGTCAGTAAGAGTAACTCTAGGGAGGCACTAGTAAACCATGATAGGATACCTTTAAAAAAACAAACGGACAAGGGAACCGCTAAACTAAAATGTATGCTTGCAAATGCAAGAAGCCTAGCAGGTAAAATGGGGGAATTGGAATTGTTAGCATCAAAGGCTGAGTAAGATATTATACTGTAGGTATTACAGAAACATGGTGGGATGACTCTCACGACTGGGTTGCAAAGTTGGAGGGGTATTCTTTTCAAGAGGGACAGGGCAAGCAAAAGAGGAGGAGCTGTATTTATGTTAAACCATCTCTTAAACCATACTTAAAGGAGGTTATTTATGAGGGGACTGATGATAATGTGGAGTCACTATGGGTTGAAATCTCAAGTGGGGGTATTGATGCAAAAAAACTAGTCATAGGCACATGCTACAAACAGACAGATATTAGCATACACCGTGGCGGAACTAGCAAGCGGTGGGCCCAGGTGTGACAAAATGCTTTGGGCCCTCCCCATCCCATCAAAGTCCACCCCCTCACTCCTGGAGAGGATCTGGTGAGGGGGACATGCTCAGGGCCAGGGAAATGGATACCTAGCAACAGTGCCGTAACTAGACATTTTAGCGCTGTGTGCAAGAAACGGCATTGGAGCCCCCATGTAAAACAGGGGCAGTGCGTGCCGTAGGCGCACGCAAAAAATATAGGGGTGTGGCCACAAAATAATACCAATTCATAGAACGGTGCACAGTAGTCTCCTTTATACACATTACGGCAGACAGTCCTTCTTTTTTTACACATTACGGCAGACAGCATCCCCTTTTTTACACATAACGGCAGACAGCGTCCCCTTTTTTACATATTACAGCAGACAGTCCCCCTTTTTTACACTTTACGGCAGACAGCGTCCCCTTTTTACATATTACGGCAGACAGAGTCCACTTTTTTACACATTACAGCAGACAGTCCCCCTTTTTTTACACTTTACAGCAGACGGCGTCCCCTTTTTTTACACATTACAGCAGACAGTACCCCTTTTTTTACACATTACGGCAGACAGCGGGCCCTTTTTACACATTACGGCAGACAGCATCCCCTTTTTTACACATTATGGCAGACAGCGTCCCCTTTTGACACGTTACGGCAGACAGCGTCCCCTTTTTTACACATTACGGCAGACAGCATCTTCTTTTTACACATTACGGCAGACAGCATCCCCTTTTTACACATAACGGCAGACAGCATCCCCTTTTTACACATTACAGCAGACAGCGTCCCCTTTTTACACATTAAGGCAGACAGCGCCCCCTTTTTACACATTACGGCAGACAGTGTCCCCATTTTACACATTAAGGCAGCCAGTATATATACATTGTGGCAGACAGACAGAATATATAGATAGATAAATAGATAGACAGACAGATAGATAGAAAGAAAAGATTATACTTACTGTCTCCGCTGGCAGTTAGGCACCTCGGTGCAGCTTGATGGCAGATGATGATCCCGGGTAGGGGAGAAGAAGGAGGAGGGAGGTGGAGGAGGGAGCCGCAGCAGCGCAGTGTAATTTGTGGAGGCACTGCTGCTGCTGTCCCTCTCCTTCACCATAGGCTGTCCTCCATCACTGTAAATGCTGGGATGCACTTCCCAGCATTCACAGTGGTGGAGGGCAGCCTATGGTGAAGGAGAGGGACAGCAGCAGCGCCTCCACCAATTATACTGCACTGCTGCGGCTCCCTCCCCCACCTCCCTCCTCCTCCTTCGCCCCGTGGTGCAGAGCTCCTCTCTTTGGCGGGCAGCGGACAGTGGCATGTAATGAGTCAGTTTGACTCATTACATGCTGCGCTGGCTTTGGGCACCTGGACAGTGGCAGGCCCCAGTGCAAGGCACTGCTTGCACTGGCGGTAGTTCTGCCACTGAGCATAAATGAGGAAGAACAACTCTTGCAGCAAATCAAAAGGGCTGCGGGATTGGGGGACATCCTAGTTATTGGGGATTTTAATTATCCTGATATAAATTGGACTAACAATTCATGTGTTAAAGCTAAGGGCAACAGGTTCTTAAATATGTTAAAGGATCACTACTTGCCTCAATTAGTCGAGGACCCAACTAGGGGTAAAACTACTCTAGATCTAGTAATTACTTATAATGTGGACATTATATCAAACACTAAAGTTGGAGAGACTTTGGGTAACTGTGATCACTATATGATCACATTCGACATAAGTTTTAGGAAAAATAGCTATGAGGGTTCAACCAAAACATTTAACTTTAGGAAGGCTTATTTCAGTATGCTGAGATGTGCACTTAATGACTTTGAGTGGGAAGTTTTGTTTCATAGCAAGAGCACTTTGAAAATGTGGGATGCTTTAAAAGGGTTGCTAGATAGCAATAATCACAAATTTATTCCCATAGACAGTAAAAGCAGGAGTACTAAACTCAAACCAATGTCGCTTAACAAGAAGGTCAAGGCAGAAATGGATAAAAAGAAGCGTGCTTTCAAAGCATTTAAATCTAATGGAATGGAGGAGTCATTCCAGTATTAAAAGGAATGCAATAAAAAAAGCAAAAAAGCAATAAGAGCAGCTAAAATGGAAACAAAAAGCGAATCGCTATAGAGAGTAAAAACAATCCTAAAAAGTTTTTTAAATACATAAACAGTAAAAGGTTCAAAAAAGGAGAACATAGGTCCAATAAAAGATGAATTTGGAGTATTGATAAATGATGCCGAAATAAAAGCGGAAATACTGAACAAATTTTTTTCATCAGTGTTCAACAGAGAAGAACTGATGATGGGAGTAGTGCATAAAGATAGTGACAGTAACGATTCATGGTTAGATACTTGTTTAAGTGAAGAAGTAGTCCAGGAGAGACTAAGCAAAATTAAGATTAATAAATCACCTGGTCCTGATGGACTTCACCCGAGGGTTATTATGGAGCTTAGATCACAACTTGCAAGACCCCTATACTTGATTTTCAATAGTTCAATTAGATCAGGCATGGTACCAAAGGATTGGCGTATAACTGAGGTAGTGCTATTATTTAAAAAGGGATCCAAAAATATTCCGGGTAACTACAGACTGGTTAGTTTGACATCTATAGTAGGGAAAATATTGGAAGGAAAAGGGATAGCCTACAGGAGTATCTACAGACCGCTAAGATTATTAGCAAGAACCAGCATTGGGTTTGTGAGGGACAGATCATGTCAAACTAACTTAGTTAACTTCTTTGAGGAAGTGAGCGACTTTCTTGACCAGGGAAAAGCAGTGGATGTGGTCTACTTAGATTTTTCAAAAGCCTTCGATACAGTGCCTCACAGGAGACTGATCATCAATTTAAAGGAGCTTGGCCTAGGAAAAACTGTTTGCACATGGATAAGTAACTGGCTGGATAACAGGGTACAGTGAGTAGTGGTCAACGGGAAGTCCTCAAGCTGGACACCAGTAGTCAGCAGAATACTGCAAGGGTCCGTACTTGGGCCACTACTGTTCAACATATTTATCAATGACCTAGAAATAGGCCTGGAAAGCACAGTGTCAATCTTTGCAGCTTATACTAAACTGTGTAGGATAATTAAATCAGAAATAGATGTTGAGTCTCTACAGAATGATTTATCTAAACTTGAAACCTGGGAGTCTAAATGGAGAATGAGATTCAATATAGAAAAATGCAAGGTTATGCATTTCAGGACTAAAAACAAACTTGCATCCTACATATTAAATGGGAAAAGTCTATGGGTAACATTATTGGAAAAAGATTTGGGGGTACTCATTGATAATAGGCTTAATAATCATATACAATGTCAAAGTGCAGTAAAGAAGGCAAGTAAGGTGCTAGCATGCATAAAACAGGGAATTGAGACAAGGCACGAGGATATAATCCTGCCGCTGTACAAATCATTGGTACGTCCGCAACTGGAATATTGGGTTCAGTTTTGGGCACCACTGTATAAAAAAGATATCGGTGAACTCGAAAGGGTTCAAAGGCAAGCTACTAAATTGATTGAAGGCCTAGAGGGACTGGATTATGAGGAAAGGCTTACTAGGTTGAATATGTATACACTGGAAAAGAGGCGTCTAAGAGGAGACATTATTAATATCTTCAAATATGTAAAGGGACATTACAAAGAGTTATCAGAGGAATCATTTATTAAAAGAACTCTGTTTAGGACACATGGGCACTCGCTGAGGCTGGAGGAGAGAAACTTCCGTACGCAACGGAGGAAAGGGTTCTTCACTGTTAGGGCAATAAGGATTTGGAATTTCCTGCCAGTGAAGGTGGTAATGGCGGACTCAGTAAATGCATTTAAAGAAGGATTGGATAAATTTCTGATTAAAAAGGATATCCAAGGTTATAACATTTAAAATATTGACGTTGATAATTCTGGTGTAACATGATTTATAGTTGTTAACTAGTCATAGAACATTACTTCAGCTGGTACATTATAATCAGCTTAATACAGAATACAGGTTGAACACAATGGGCATTTTGCCTCTATTCAACCTCAATTACTGTGTTACTATGTTACTATTATGAGTGACAAACTTTAAGACCAGAGGTTCTTTTATGTTACAGCATTTTAAAGTCCATAGTAGTGCTTCATCTGTGACAATGGAAGAGCCTCACTCTCAAATAATTTTTTGTCTCAAAAAATAAACACAGTTGTGACACCAGTCGTGACACACAGAGCCTATCTTTGTCAAGATCAAGCTGGGTTTTTCTATCGAAAATATAAAGATCAGATGAACCTAGTCAACTGAATGTCTGAAAGCCACAATAAAACCAAAAGATCCATGTTAATAAAGTATTACATTATGCTTATTTTTGTATCATGTCTAGCATCATTGGGAAATTGTAAATGAATAGTAAAGACTAAAACACAGGCAGATATTGTGATTTTCTCTAATTACAATATCATGGTGCCTAGAACAGTGTACACATGACATGCGTATTAAATAATATTAACTATGACCCTGAACAACCATTTTAACAAAAAATTATTTGTAATCGACTGAAAAACTAGTTTTTAATAAGTGTTGTTTATTTACTTTGTCTTTGATATGATTCCTATAACCAAGAATTTCACTTGGTGCCTTTAGGTTGGTCTATATATTGTTACAAATTCAGCCTAAGATGTAATAGAATTTTTTTAATTACATTTTTGTTTGTGTAAAGATCACAATCATATTTAGTATTTAAATTAATTTAATTTAGATGTGATGGGAATATAAATCCTCACAACTGAATATAACATAATAGTTTACAATGCCTTTAGTCCCTTTCCAGCTAAGCCCCATATTGTGGCAGGCCCTAGTGCAATTCACTGGCTACATTGCCTTATGTAGCCAGTGAATTGCACTAGGGCCTGCCACAGTGAAGGAGATCTCAGCATTACAATGAGTCAGACAGACTCATTATACTGTACATATGCCACTGCCCACCGATTCCACAGTAATGTAGAGCAGCTGACTGAAGCTGTCTGTCACCCACTGCTGTCATCTTCTCTTGTCACCTACTGCTGTCACCCTCTATCTTGCTTTGCTCTCTCCCTGCCATCACCCTTCCCCTGTTGTCACTTTCTCCCTGTAACTCACTGCAGTCACCCTCCCCCTGTCACCCACTCCTGTCACACTCTCCTTGTCATCACTCTATCCCTGTCACCTACTGCTGTCACCATCTCCCTGCCACCCACTGCTGTCACCCTCTCCTAGTCACCCATTACCTGGTGTCATCCTCTCCCTGTCACCCAAAATACTGTCACTTTCTCCCTGTCACTCACTGCAGTCACCTTCTCCCTGTCACCCACTGCTGTCACACTCTCCTTGTCATCACCCTCTCCCTGTCACCCACTGCGTGTCACCCCCTGCCTCTTCCTGTCACCCTCTCACTGTCACCCACTGCCTCTTCCCACCACCCGCTACCTCTGTCTATCACCCTCTGACTCTCCCTATCACCCTCTGACTCTACTAGTCATACACTGCCTCTCCCCGCCAGCCACTACCTCTCCCTGCCTCCCTCACCCTGTCGTCCTTTGCCATGAGGCATATTATGAACTTGAGGTTGGGTGTAGGAGGGGGCCCCAAAGCATATTTTTGCACCTGGGCCCACCACTCACAAGTTCCACCACTTCTGAGCCCATACTGGCACTACTGGGCAGGTCAACATTCCAATATCAATAATTATGTATGTTGTACCAACACATTCAGATCTTGATGTATTTGTATTTTTTCCTTGAAGGCTTTGACTTTCCAGAAATTAGCATTAGTTGATTTATTTCTTCTCACACATCAAAGACAACCACCCAAAATAATACTTCAGTACTGAAATTTGAAAAGGAAGAAAATGTGTGTATTTTTCTTTGTAATCATTATAGAGAAAATTTGCACATGTAGTTGTTCATAATAAATTCTGCACTTGGATAAAATAATGCATTTGTCTTTTTACATGTTTGAATGAAACATAAAAACAAAAATAAGAATTTACTTACCGATAATTCTATTTCTCGGAGTCCGTAGTGGATGCTGGGGTTCCTGAAAGGACCATGGGGAATAGCGGCTCCGCAGGAGACAGGGCACAAAAAGTAAAGCTTTAGGATCAGGTGGTGTGCACTGGCTCCTCCCCCTATGACCCTCCTCCAAGCCTCAGTTAGGATACTGTGCCCGGACGAGCGTACACAATAAGGAAGGATTTATGAATCCCGGGTAAGACTCATACCAGCCACACCAATCACACTGTACAACCTGTGATCTGAACCCAGTTAACAGTATGATAACAGCGGAGCCTCTGAAAGTTGGCTCACAACAATAATAACCCGATTTTTGTAACTATGTACAAGTATTGCAGATAATCCGCACTTGGGATGGGCGCCCAGCATCCACTACGGACTCCGAGAAATAGAATTATCGGTAAGTAAATTCTTATTTTCTCTATCGTCCTAGTGGATGCTGGGGTTCCTGAAAGGACCATGGGGATTATACCAAAGCTCCCAAACGGGCGGGAGAGTGCGGATGACTCTGCAGCACCGAATGAGAGAACTCCAGGTCCTCCTTAGCCAGGTTATCAAATTTGTAGGATTTTACAAACGTGTTTGCCCCTGACTAAATAGCCGCTCGGCAAAGTTGTAAAGCCGAGACCCCTCGGGCAGCCGCCCAAGATGAGCCCACCTTCCTTGTGGAATGGGCATTTACATATTTTGGCTGTGGCAGGCCTGCCACAGAATGTGCAAGCTGAATTGTATTACACATCCAACTAGCAAAAGTCTGCTTAGAAGCAAGAGCACCCAGTTTGTTGGGTGCATACAGGATAACAGCAAGTCAGTTTTCCTGACTCCAGCCATCCTGGAACCTATATTTTCAGGGCCCTGACCATATCTAGCAACTTGGAGTCCTCCAAGTCCCTAGTAGGCGCAAGACACCACAATAAGCTGGTTCAGGTGAAACACTGACACCACCTTAGGGAGAGAACTGGGGACGAGTCCGCAGCTCTGCCCTGTCCGAATGGACAAACAGATATGGGCTTTTTTGAGAAAAAAAACACCAATTTGACACTCGCCTGGTCCAGGCCAGGTCCAAGAGCATGTTCACTTTTCATGTGAGATGCTTCAAATCCACAGATTTGACTGGTTTTAAACCAATGTGTTTTGAGGAATCCCAGAACTACGTTGAGATCCCACAGTGCCACTGGAGGCACAAAAGGGGGTTGTATATGCAATACTCCCTTGACAAACTTCTGGACTTCAGGAACTGAAGCCAATTCTTTCTGGAAGAAAAATCGACAGGGCCGAAATTTGAACCTTAATGGACCCCAATTTGAGGCCCATAGACACTCCTGTTTGCAGGAAATGCAGGAATCGACCGAGTTGAAATTTCTTCGTGGGGCCTTCCTGGCCTCACACCACGCAACATATTTTCGCCACATGTGGTGATAATGTTGTGCGGTCACCTCCTTTCTGGCTTTGACCAGGGTAGGAATGACCTCTTCCTGAATGCCTTTTCCCTTAGGATCCGGCGTTCCACCGCCATGCCGTGAAACGCAGCTGCGGTAAGTCTTGGAACAGACATGGTACTTGCTGAAACAAGTCCCTTCTTAGCGGCAGAGGCCATAAGTCCTCTGTGAGCATCTCTTGAAGTTCCGGGTACCAAGTCCTTCTTGGCCAATCCGGAGCCATGAGTATAGTTCTTACTCCTCTACGTCTTATAATTCTCAGTACCTTAGGTATGAAAAGCAGAGGATGGAACACATACACCGACTGGTACACCCACGGTGTTACCAGAACGTCCACAGCTATTGCCTGAGGGTCTCTTAACCTGGCGCAATACCTGTCCCGTTTTTTGTTCAGACGGGACGCCATCATGTCCACCTTTGGTAATTCCCAACGGTTTACAATCATGTGGAAAACTTCCCCATGAAGTTCCCACTCTGCCGGGTGGAGGTCGTGCCTACTGAGGAAGTCTGCTTCCCAGTTTCCATTCCCGGAATGAAACACTGCTGACAGTGCTATCACATGATTTTCCGCCCAGCGAAAAGTCCTTGCAGTTTTTGCCACTGCCCTCCTGCTTCTTGTGCCGCCCTGTCTATTTACGTGGGCGACTGCCGTGATGTTTTATCCCACTGGATCAATACCGGCTGACCTTGAAGCAGAGGTCTTGCTAAGCTTAGAGCATTATAAATTTACCCTTAGCTATATTTATGTGGAGAAAAGTCTCCAGACTTGATCACACTCCCTGGAAATTTTTTCCTTGTGTGACTGCTCCCCAGCCTCTCGGGCTGGCCTCCGTGGTCACCAACATCCAAAACTGAATGCCGAATCTGCGGCCCTCTAGAAGATGAGCACTCTGTAACCACCACCGGAGAGACACCCTTGTCCTTGGATATAGGGTTATCCGCTGATGCATCTGAAGATGCGATCCGGACCATTTGTCCAGCAGATTCCACTGAAAAGTTCTTGCATGAAATCTGCCGACAGGAATTGCTTCGAAGGAAGTCACCATTTTTTTACCATGGCCCTTGTGCAATGATGCACTGATTTTAGGAGGTTCCTGACTAGCTCGGATAACTCCCTGGCTTTCTCTTCCGGGAGAAACACCTTTTTCTGGACTGTGTCCAGAATCATCCCTAAGCACAGGAGACTTGTTGTCGGGATCAGCTGCGATTTTGGAATATTTAGAATCCACCCCTGCTGTTGTAACAGTATCCGAGATAGTGCTACTCCGACCTCCAACTGTTCCCTGGACTTTGCCCTTATCAGGAGATCGTCCAAGTAAGGGATAATTAAGACGCCTTTTCTTCGAAGAAGAACCATCATTTCGGCCATTACCTTGGTAAAGACCCGGGGTGCCGTGGACAATCCAAACGGCAGCGTCTGAAACTGATAGTGACAGTTCTGTACCACGAACCTGAGGTACCCTTAGTGATAAGGGCAAATTTGGGACATGGAGGTAAGCATCCCTGATGTCTCGGGACACCATATAGTCCCCTTCTTCCCGGTTCGTTATCACTGCTCTGAGTGACTCCATCTTGATTTGAACCTTTGTAAGTGTTCAAATTTTTTTAGATTTAGAATAGGTCTCACCTAGCCTTCTGGCTTCAGTACCACAATATAGTGTGGAATAATACCCCTTTTCTTGTTGTAGGAGGGGTAATTTAATTATCACCTGCTGGGAATACAGCTCGTGAATTGTTTCCCATACTGCCTCCTTGTCGGAGGGAGACCTTGGTAAAGCAGACTTCAGGAGCCTGCGCAGGGGAAACGTCTCGACATTCCAATCTGTACCCCTGGAATACTACTTGTAGGATCCAGGGGTCCTGTACGGTCTCAGCGTCATGCTGAGAGCTTGTCAGAAGCGGTGGAACGCTTCTGTTCCTGGGAATGGGCTGCCTGCTGCAGTCTTCTTCCCTTTCCTCTATCCCTGGGCAGATATGACTCTTATAGGGACGAAAGGACTGAAGCTGAAAAGACGGTGTCTTTTTCTGCAGAGATGTGACTTAGGGTAAAAACGGTGGATTTTCCAGCAGTTGCCGTGGCCACCAGGTCCGATGGACCGACCCCAAAAAACTCCTCTTCCTTTATACGGCAATACACCTTTGTGCCGTTTGGAATCTGCATCACCTGACCACTGTCGTGTCCATAAACATCTTTTGGCAGATATGGACATCGCACTTACTCTTGATGCCAGAGTGCAAATATCCCTCTGTGCATCTCGCATATATAGAAATGCATCCTTTAAATGCTCTATAGTCAATAAAATACTGTCCCTGTCAAGGGTATCAATATTTTTAGTCAGGGAATCCGACCAAGCCACCCCAGCTCTGCACATCCAGGCTGAGGCGATCGCTGGTCGCAGTATAACACCAGTATGTGTGTATATACTTTTTATGATATTTTCCAGCCTCCTGTCAGCTGGCTCCTTGAGGACGGCCCTATCTATAGACGGTACCGCCACTTGTTCTGATAAGCGTGTGAGCGCCTTATCCACCCTAAGGGGTGTTTCCCAACGCGCCCTAACTTCTGGCGGGAAAGGGTATACCGCCCATATTTTCTATCGGGGGGAACCCACGCATCATCACACACTTAATTTAATTTATCTGATTCAGGAAAAACTACGGTAGTTTTTTCACATCCCACATAATACCCTCTTTTGTGGTACTTGTAGTATCAGAAATATGTAACACCTCCTTCATTGCCCTTAACGTGTGGCCCTAATAAGGAATACGTTTGTTTATTCACCGTCGACACTGGATTCAGTGTCCCTGTCTGTGTCTGTGTCGATCGACTAAAGTAAACGGGCGTTTTAAAACCCCTGACGGTGTTTTTGAGACGTCTGGACCGGTACTAATTGTTTGTCGGCCGTCTCATGTCGTCAACCGACCTTGCCGCGTGTTGACATTATCACGTAATTCCCTAAATAAGCCATCCATTCCGGTGTCGACTCCCTAGAGAGTGACATCACCATTACAGGCAATTGCTCCGCCTCCTCACCAACATCGTCCTCATACATGTCGACACACACGTACCGACACACAGCACACACACAGGGAATGCTCTGATAGAGGACAGGACCTACTAGCCCTTTGGAGAGACAGAGGGAGAGTTTGCCAGCACACACCAAAACGCTATAATTATATAGGGACAACCTTATATAAGTGTTTTCCCTTATAGCATCTTTTTTATATATTTCTAACGCCAAATTAGTGCCCCCCCTCTCTGTTTTAACCCTGTTTCTGTAGTGCAGTGCAGGGGAGAGCCTGGGAGCCTTCCCTCCAGCCTTTCTGTGAGGGAAAATGGCGCTGTGTGCTGAGGAGATAGGCCCCGCCCCTTTTTCGGCGGCCTCGTCTCCCGCTCTTAACGGATTCTGGCAGGGGTTAAATATCTCCATATAGCCCCCGGAGGCTATATGTGAGGTATTTTTAGCCAAAAATAGGTTTTCATTGCCTCCCAGGGCGCCCCCCTTCCAGCGCCCTGCACCCTCAGTGACTGCCGTGTGAAGTGTGCTGAGAGGAAATGGTGCACAGCTGCAGTGCTGTGCGCTACCTTAAGAAGACTGAGGAGTCTTCATGCCGCCGATTCTGGACCTTCTTCTTGTTTCAGCATCTGCAAGGGGGCCGGCGGCGAGGCTCCGGTGACCATCCAGGCTGTACCTGTGATCGTCCCTCTGGAGCTAATGTCCAGTAGCCAAAGAAGCCAATCCATCCTGCACGCAGGTGAGTTCACTTCTTCTCCCCTAAGTCCCTCGTTGCAGTGATCCTGTTGCCAGCAGGACTCACTGTAAAATAAAAAACCTAAGCTAAACTTTTCTAAGCAGCTCTTTAGGAGAGCCACCTAGATTGCACCCTTCTCGGCCGGGCACAAAAATCTAACTGAGGCTTGGAGGAGGGTCATAGGGGGAGGAGCCAGTGCACACCACCTGATCCTAAAGCTTTACTTTTTGTGCCCTGTCTCCTGCGGAGCCGCTATTCCCCATGGTCCTTTCAGGAACCCCAGCATCCACTAGGACGATAGAGAAATAATCTAAGAATAATATGGTAGCCCAGCAATGCATACCATTTTGAAAAATAGACAACCTACCATACCAAATGCTGGTACCCATTGTGCTTATTGATTCCAGCTGAGTGATCTGATAATTAGAACATCCAAATCTCTAGACTTAATGATTGCTGTGGTATACTGTCTGGGGATCAACAGAAATAACTGCTAAGAGGGACTATTTTTGAAAGGGTGGAATTCCATATTTCAAAACAGGATGCACTTGAAAGTGAAACTCATCCTTAGCATGGAAAGGGTTAAAAGGTATGATTAACATTCAAGTTGTTAATAAACTTTAACTTTTAAAACTGAATAGGTCAGTAACCAAACAATATGCTAATAATCTTTCACTAACACAACAAAACATTTGCCTAGTTATAGTGCCTGTAGCATTTTGTCATTTTATGACAAATATTAGTTATAATGTTATAAAGCTTTTAGCATTTCCAGCAGAAGAAAAATAAATGATAATGAAAATACAAAATAATTCTAGTAATTTTCAATGCCACTGGCTACACTTCAAATTGTTATACAAGATTTTCATGTGGCTTAAAAAACAGACTTTGTTGCCCTTTCAAACCAAAAATGTTAAGATACATTTTTATTATTAGCTTTTTTTAACATGGTATCACAATTGTTCTGTAGCACCATACATGGGAGGACAGTATGCGACGACAACAACAACAACAACAACAAATAACAGACTTGTTTACAAATTTACAGAGCAGAATTATTATATGACACATACAGGACGATTATATAATGACATTAAGGAGATTGTTTGGAAGAGCTTATATTCTAGGGTGGATATGGGTAGACCCAAGGAAGAAGAGGAGAGCAGATCTGTGGTACGTGGCAGCTGGAGAGGTAGGAGGAAAATCTTTAAAGATATATTATGTATACTGAACCATATAATTTCAAGGCGATACACATATCCAACCCCACAGGACTCAAATTCCTGTCCAAAGAAGTAACTGGAGCGAAAGAGTATTTACAGACAACATCAACAGACAAGCCTGCGAGCTGCAGGCTCTGTGGGAATTTGGGTGAGTTTGCCCATATTATGAAAGTGGCAATCATCTACAGTACAAGGCAAAACCCACCTGGTTTTGCATTGTAAATTATTGCTGCTTTAAAATTACAGGCAAACTCGCCCCCTGAAATGGGTCTATGACACTTAGGGGGTATCCAATTAGATCCGATCCGTTTTCAATGGGTGAAAACAGATGGATATCAAGATAATGACCAATGGTAGCAGTACCCAAAGTAGGATTGCAGCAGAGAAGGCAAACAAGGTATTAGTATGCATAAATTAGGAAATTGATGCAAGGGATGAGAGTGTTATACTCCCATAATATAAATCCCTAGTGAGGCCACATCTCGAATAATGTACACAATTTTGGGCACCATACTATGAAAAGGATATCCTGGAACTAGAAAAGGTTCAGAGGAGGGCGACCAAACTGATGAATGTAGACATGCTGGATTACAAGGAAAGGCTTGCTAGGCTAGGCATGTTTACAATGGAAAAGAGGAGATTAAGAGGGGACATGATTAACATTTACAAATATATAAGGGGACAATACACAGAGCTTGTGGGGGATCTGTTTTTGGTAAGATCAACTCAGAGGACACATGGACATCCGCTTAGGTTAGAAGAGAGGAGATTTCGCACACAGAGGCAAAGATGTTTCTTCACAGTAAAGACAATATGTGTTTGGAATTCCTGGCCAGATAGAGTAGTAATGGCGGACTCGGTCTATACTTTTAAGAATGGGCTAGATAAATTCCTAATAGATATCGTATATACCCGAGTATAAGCCGACTTTTTCAGCACTTTTTTTTATGCTGAAAAAGCCCCTCGGCTTATACTCGAGTCAGTGCCTGGGAAGGAGGGACACGGAGGGCACAACGCACGCCTCTCCTGTGTCCCTCCTGCGTCTCCGGTGGCAGCGGCGGGTCTATTAAATGAAGTACCCATTCGTGAGCTCTGATTGGCTCACGAACCGGCACTTCATTTAACAGACCCGCCGCCAGAGACACAGGAGGGACACAGGAGAGGCGTGCGCTGTGCCCTCCGTGTCCCTCCTTCAGAAAACAGTGGGAGTGCGGGGAGGGTAAGTTGTACCTGGCACTGGGAGAGCATATTTGGCACTTGGGGGGGGGCATATGTGGCACTGAGGGGGCATATCTGGCAGTATGAGGGCATATCTGGCACTGTGGGAGCATATTTGGCACTGTGGGGGCATATCTGGCACTGTGGGGGCATATCTGGCAGTATGAGGCTGTGTACGGCTAGAGCTGCATTTCCCACCCTAGGCTTATATTCGAGTCAATAAGTTTTCCCAGATTTTTGTAGTAAAATTAGGTGCCTCGGCTTATATTCGGGTCGACTTATACTCGAGTATATACGGTAAGTATATACAGGGATATGGTGGGTAGGTCACGCATTATTATTTTTAAAAAAAAGGAATAAACAAAATGGCCGACTTTAACAACAGAAAAAATTATTCCTAAAAATAATAAAGCATAGGAGACCACAAGTAGGTTAATCTCGATGGACAAATTGTCTTTTTTCAACCTCAGAAACTATGTAACTATCACAGTATCCAATTAGGGTCCATCTTCATCAGCAGAAAATGGTCCATGGTCCAGCGATCGCGAGAAAACACATGGGATAGAGGATAAGTCCCCGATCCCATGTCTTATCATGGCCTGAGGCACCCGAAGCATAATCCGCGATAAGTGCCAACATCGGAGGAAGGGGGGGTGAGTCTGCTGTGATAGCCCCCAGCAATTCAATTACCTGCGGTCATCATCTACAAGTAATTGGATACCACTCTTAAACCTCAAGGTCTCATCTTAGTCAACAATATCACTTAAATAATCTACAAAAAAACAATGACTGGGTCACCTTCACATAACTGTGATTCTTCTTAGGCTAGGGGGATATCTTGATAGTATTTACAAATGTTACTTACACAACCTTACATATCACACCAAAAAGGTTACTAATTTTTAATAAATGAGATATTATTCTCTAAAGCAGTGACAATGTTTCTAACTTGCCACAGGGAATGCTTTTTTTTAAAATGTGAAATGTGAATATTTAGCAAATAAACCCTTTAACGTATACTCCTTACAAGTTTCACAGGACCCTATTGAGGTCTGCCCAAATAAGCAGGACACACCTTAGTAGTAGGTGATTATCTACTTAACCTCCCCCCTTAGGTCACATGACATTACTTCAAATTTAACATAAATACACTTATGTATTATGTAATATGTTCTGGAAATAGTACAGATACTGTTAAGATAAATTTTACCTCACAACTATAATGACAATGGTGTTGACATATATAACCAGTAGTCAGGTTGGATAAATTGAGTGCACTCAATTGAAATTACTAGCCTTTGCTTGGTTCTATTGCTTTCAATAGATAATAAATAATTGCACTTCCCGTGTCCAATATAACTATTAAAGTTTATTGCAACTGAAGATGGTAGAGGAGGAGTAATATGACTAAGAAATTGATGGTAGAAGAATCCAGTTGTGGTTAGATTTACTAATATCCTGTTGATATTGAATCAGAATTGGTGAATCAGAACTGGTGAATTAGAAAATATTATAGATGCTGTGCTGATTGCAATTTTCACAGATACTATATTGTGTGCTGACTACACTTCAGGACTATTATAGGTGCTTAAAGTCTAATAGTGGTCTTCCAGTTTGTAGTTGAGGAGGTACGCTGTTTTAGCGTGGTGCGGGGGTTCCTCAGGAATGAAAGTATAAAGCGCACTGGCACCTCTGTCCTCTATGGTCTTTTCACCCTCTTTTAATATAGGTCTATTAGATATGGTAGGTGTAGCTGAGCAGCTATGTAACAAAGAGAATGCTCTCCCTTGTTTGCTGCTTCCACTCAAATGGTAAGACTCTTACTACTGTGACACACTGTATTTCAGCCATGATGTCCTGTCACAATGGCCCTCATTCCGAGTTGTTCGCTCGCTAGCTGCTTTTAGCTGCATTGCACACGCTAAGCCGCCACCCTCTGGGAGTGTATCTTAGCATAGCAGAATTGCAAACGAAAGATTAGCAGAATTGCGAATAGAAAATTCTTAGCAGTTTCTGAGTAGCTCGAGACTTACTCCTACACTGCGATCAGCTCAGGCCGTTTTGTTCCTGGTTTGACGTCACAAACACACCCAGCGTTCGGCCAGACACTCCCCCGTTTCTCAAGACACTCCCGCGTTTTTCCCTGAAACGCCAGCGTTTTTCCGCACACTCCCATAAAACGGGCAGTTTCCGCCCAGAAACACCAACTTCCTGTCAATCACTCACCGATCAGCAGAACGATGAAAAAACTTCGTTATGCCGTGAGTAAAATACCTAACTTTTGTGTAAAATAACTAAGCGCATGCGCTCTGCGAACCTTGCGCATGCGCAGTAAGCGACTAATCGCAGTATAGCGAAAATCGGCAACGAGTGAACAACTCGGAATGACCCCCAATGGTCAGTACCTATATTCCTTAGCAAGTCTCTCCTGGCTTACCCAACTTTGGGGGATCTGTCAGATGCCAGATACCTCATCTATGGTGACTTCTGTCCTCTCTCATATATCTCTTTCACCAGCACTGTGGATGCTTCTTCACCTCAGGGCATTACCTCAGGAGCTGCTCCCCCTTTCCCCTCACCAGATGTAGGGGAGCCAGAAATACTTTGCTGGTCCAGTCAGTTACCTCAGACCCAACTGTTCCTGTCCATGACTCAGAAGTCTATTTACTATGCCTTGGATGGTGATAAAGTGGACGGAGGTAAAGTAACAGCCAATCACCTCCTAACTGTCATTTTTCAAACACAGCCTTTGACATGGAAGTTGGAAGCTGATTGGCTGGTACGTTATCTCCATCCACTTTATCTCCATCTAAGGCTTAGTAAATAGACCCCTCAGTGCTATTTATAGTTTCTCTTGGGTTGCCATGGAAATCCTCAGATAACCCCACAGCCAGCTGCAGACTAGACACTCCCACATGGCCCTTTCACTGGTCATTAAAACTGCATTAACTATAAAATGCATCTATACACACAATTATTATTTACAACATTAAAATGTATTATTATTATTATTATTATTATTATTATTATTTTACATATAGCAAAGATAATCAGTGCCAAAAGGGCGATATACTATTGACACACTATGGGTTATATTATCAGAATTAAAACCCAAACAATAAAGTGTAATTATGACTTAAGGCTGAACAATTCTCCTATAAGCATTGCATCTGTCCCTTCAATATACTTTGGTTAAAAAAAATATATGGACGCTACCCACCCCTGCTTCACCATTATCTAGAGAAGGTAATAAATAACTCAAGTTAAACATCCATTATAACATACAGTACATTGAGGGTCATTCCGAGTTGTTCGCTCGCTAGCAGATTTTAGCAGCATTGCACACGCTAGGCCGCCGCCCTCTGGGAGTGTATCTTAGCTTAGCAGAATTGCGAACGAAAGATTAGCAGAATTGCGCATAGAAAATTCTTAGCAGTTTCTGAGTAGCTCGAGACTTACCCCTACACTGCGATCAGCTCAGCCCGTTTCGTTCCTGGTTTGACGTCACAAACACGCCCTGCGTTTGGCCAGCCACTCCCCCGTTTCACCAGACACTCCCGCGTTTTATCCTGGCATGCCTGCGTTTTTCCGCACACTCCCTGAAAACGGCCAGTTTCCACCCAGAAACACCCACTTCCTGTCAATCACACTCCTATCACTTCAATGATGGAAATTCTTCGGTCGGACGTGAGTAAATCTACTAAGTTTTAAGCTAAAATACTTAGCGCATGCGCACTGCATACCATGCACATGCGCATTTTCGCCTTAATTGCTCCATTGCGAAAATCATCAACGAGCGAACAACTCGGAATGACACCCAGTGTTACTAAGAAGACAAATCTGCTAAATATCACACCAATAAACAGGAACAAACCTAACCAGTTATATACAAATAATAATCACAGATAGTTACATATAAAGGTTATTGTGCATGCTACAAAGAAACATTCTATACCACAACATACTTCCCACCAGGGGTGTATCTACCCATTGGCCAGGATGGCACTCTGCAGGGGCGCCAACCAAGGAGGGGGCGCCGCCCGGCAGTGCCACCCTCGGCCAACGGGAGGAATCACTTAGTAGTGGTATCTCCTGTGCT
Source organism: Pseudophryne corroboree (assembly GCF_028390025.1). Lineage (NCBI taxonomy): Eukaryota > Metazoa > Chordata > Amphibia > Anura > Myobatrachidae > Pseudophryne > Pseudophryne corroboree. The sequence continues at coordinate 471,036,887 of NC_086449.1, forward strand.
GGAGGATCGCACAGTATTCAGGAACAAGCGCCGGTGTTCGGCACTGCAATGCACTAGTGAAGAAAGTGAAAATAAACTACAGTTACCAGCAGCCCTTGCTGTCGGGAGCTCCGTCAAGCAAGGGTTGCTGGGAGCTGTAGTTTACTTTCACTTTCTTCAGAAAGTGTGGTGCGGTGCGAAAGTGTGGTGTTCCTGCCTACTGTGCGATCCTTCAGGTGATGCCCAGCTCATCACACTAGGTATACATATTACGGATATGTTCTTTGAGGGGAGAGGACTATATGCAGGGATGGGGAAGACATTGTGCAGGGAGGGGGAGACTGTGCCTATGTGCGGGGAGGGGAGACTATGGCTATGTGCAGGGAGGGGGAGACTATGCCTATGTGCAGGATGGGGGAGACTATGGCTATGTGCAGGGATGGGGGAGACTATAGCTATGTGCAGGGAGGGGGGAGTCTATGGCTATGTGCAGGAAGGGGGGAGACTATGGCTATGTGCAGGGAGGGGGGAGACTATGGCTATGTGCAGGGAGGGGGAGACTATGCCTATGTGCAGGGAGGGGGAGACTATGGCTATGTGCAGGGAGGGGGGAGACTATGGCTATGTGCAGGGAGGGGGAGACTATGCCTATGTGCAGGGAGGGGGAGACTATGGCTATGTGCAGGGAGGGGGGAGACTATGGCTATGTGCAGGGAGGGGGGAGACTATGGCTATGTGGAGGGAGGAGGGAGACTATGCCTATGTGCAGGGAGGGGGAGACTATGGCTATGTGCAGGGAGGGGGGAGACTATGGCTATGTGCAGGAGGGGAGACTATGGATATGTGCAGGGAGGGGGGAGACTATGCCTATGTGCAGGGAGGGGGAGACTATGGCTATGTGCAGGGAGGGGGAGACTATGCCTATGTGCAGGATGGGGGAGACTATGGCTATGTGCAGGGAGGGGGGAGACTATGGCTATGTGCAGGGAGGGGGGAGACTATGGCTATGTGCAGGGAGGGGGGAGACTATGGCTATGTGCAGGGAGGGGGGAGACTATGGCTATGTGCAGGGAGGGGGGATACTATGGCTATGTGCAGGGAGGGGGAGACTATGCCTATGTGCAGGGAGGGGGAGACTATGGCTATGTGCAGGGAGGGGGGAGACTATGGCTATGTGCAGGGAGGGGGGAGACTATGGCTATGTGGAGGGAGGGGGGAGACTATGGCTATGTGGAGGGAGGGGGGAGACTATGCCTATGTGCAGGGAGGGGGAGACTATGGCTATGTGCAGGGAGGGGGGAGACTATGCCTATGTGCAGGAGGGGAGACTATGGATATGTGCAGGGAGGGGGGAGACTATGCCTATGTGCAGGGAGGGGGAGACTATGGCTATGTGCAGAGAGTGGGGAGACTATGGCTATGTGCAGGAGGGGAGACAATGGATATGTGCAGGGAGGGGGGAGACTATGCCTATGTGCAGGAGGGGAGACTATGGCTATGTGCAGGGAGAGGGGAGACTATGCCTATGTGCAGGGGGGGAGACTATGGATATGTGCAGGGAGGGGGGAGACTATGCCTATGTGCAGGAGGGGAGACTATGCCTATGTGCAGGGAGGGGATACTATGGATATATGCAGGGAGGGGGGAGACTATGTTTATGTGCAGGAGGGGAGACTATGGCTGTGTGCAGAGAGTAGGGAGACTATGCCTATGTGCAGGGAGGGGGAGACTATGGATATGTGCAGGGAGGGGGGAGACTATGCCTATGTGCAGGGAGGGGATACTATGGATATGTACAGGGAGGGGGGAGACTATGCCTATGTGCAGGGAGGGGATACTATGGATATGTGCAGGGAGGGGGGAGACTATGCCTATGTGCAGGGAGGGGAGACTATGGCTATGTGCAGAGAGAGGGGAGACTATGTCTATATGCAGGAGGGGAGACTATGGCTATGTGCAGAGAGTGGGGAGAGTATGCCTATGTACAGGGAGGGGGAGACTATGGATATGTGCAGGGAGGGGGGAGACTATGCCTATGTGCAGGGAGGGGATACTATGTATATGTGCAGGGAGAGGGGAGACTATGCCTATGTGCAGGGAGGGGTAGACTATGCCTATGTGCAGGGAGGGGGAGACTATGGATATATGCAGGGAGGGGGGAGACTATGCCTATGTGCAGGAGGGGAGACTATGGCTATGTGAAGAGAGTGGGGAGACTATGCCTATGTGCAGGAGGGGAGACTATGGATATGTGCAGGGAGGGGGGAGACTATGCCTATGTGCAGGAGGGGAGACTATGGCTATGTGCAGAGAGTGGGGAGAGTATGCCTATGTGCAGGGAGGGGTAGACTATGGATATGTGCAGGGAGGGGGGAGACTATGCCTATGTGCAGGGAGGGGATACTATGGATATGTGCAGGGAGGGGGGAGACTATGGCTATGTGCAGGGAGGGGAGACTATGGCTATGTGCAGAGAGAGGGGAGACTATGTCTGTGTGCAGGGAGGGGGGAGACTATGCCTACAGTCTGTGCAGTCTTCCATAACATAATCAGGTGCAAATTGTTTGTATGTTTGTATGTGTTATAACATTGTAATATGCTGCACCTGATTATGCTATGGAAGCAATTGATTATATTAAGCTATGGCTATAAAAAGACAGCCTTGGAGACACAGACCACACCCTCTGACGAAGTCATACAGTGACGAAACGTGTTGGGCGTGGCCTCAAGAGGACGTGTTCTTTACTTTCCATGAACACTTTATCCGTGAGCTGAGGCGCTGAATCTATTGTGCTGCCAGTAGTGAGGGAGACGAGCTGCTGGAAGCTGCTCCGGAGGCAGCGGGGATTCCATCCACACACTGGTGATTTTAAACTTCTGATGTATGTGAGCTTGCTACCTTTAGTAAAATTACTTGATACTTTGACTCACCGAGTGCGCCTTCATTCTTTTTCAGCTTCTATGTATTGGACTAACAGTGTTGGCAACACTGTTTATTAGAAGTGCCTGCATTCACATCATATTAAACTGCGGATTTTATAAAACTAAGGACATAAGACATTGAGTGCACAACCATCCAAACTACGTATATATATATATATATATATATAATTTATTTATTTATTTTGTTTTTCTGTATTGTGGCCCTCATTCCGAGTTGATCGGTCGCAAGGCGAATTTAGCAGAGTTACACACGCTAAGCCGCCGCCTACTGGGAGTGAATCTTAGCTTCTTAAAATTGCGACCGATGTATTCGCAATATTGCGATTACTAACTACTTAGCAGTTTCAGAGTAGCTCCAGACTTACTCTGCCTGTGCGATCAGTTCAGTGCTTGTCGTTCCTGGTTGACGTCACAAACACACCCAGCGTTCGCCCAGGCACTCCCACCGTTTCTCCAGCCACTCCTGCGTTTTTTCCGGAAACGGTAGCGTTTTCAGCCACACGCCCCTGAAACGCCGTGTTTCCGCCCAGTAACACCCATTTCCTGTCAATCACATTACGTTCGCCGGAGCGATGAAAAAGCCGTGAGTAAAAATACTTTCTACATAGCAAAGTTACTTGGCGCAGTCGCAGTGCGAACATTGCGCATGCGTACTAAGCGGATTTTCATTGCGATGCGATGAAAAATACCGAGCGAACAACTCGGAATGAGGGCCCGTGTCTTTATACATCTGCCAGTTGCTACATAGTATGATGAACCAATTAATTTATAATATCTTTAATTCACATTCTCTCTGACTCTGTTGTACAATAGCACAAAAACTTTTTTTTTTTTCTACAACTGCAGTAGGCAGCATTGTTATGTTTTCTGGGACAACACTCTTCTGGCCCTCACTGCTATTATGGCAGCATCTGTTAACACTTTATTTACCAGAAATTTCAGAGGCACTCAGCAAACCCCTCGGCTTAATATTGTGTGAAATTGTCTCTCGATGAAAGCCTGGGCAGGGAAATTCCCAAGGGTGTTCCATCCATGATACAGGACTATTTATTTAAATGTATATGTATGTTTATTTATATGTATATACAGTATTCACTGCTGTGAAGGAAATAACATTGTGTATTGCACTTCTTTGTTCTAATAACCTTAAGGCATTCATTGTGTATGACATATGGGAACACTACGTTAGGTCAAAGGTATGCAAACTTCTCAAGAGAATTTTAAAGAATTGTTCTTAAACAAAATCCATTACAGTAGAAACTATTACAGTAATATAAACTGTTAAAAGTTATGACTAAAGCATTGACTAAAATTAGACTAACTTGATAACTGAGATCCACTGACTAACTCTTGACTAAAAAAGGAATAGAACAAGACTAAAATGTGACTTTAAACCATCTACAATTCTAAGTGACTAAGAATGGGCAGCATGGTTGCGATGCCTTGAGATGTTGCATAGAGTTTGTCTTGAGGTGGGGGGGAGGCCTGTATTGCTGGAAACAGCGGTATGTCCAGGTCCGGCACCACCATTAGACAGCTTTAAAAAGCTGCCTAAGGGTGCTGAAAACTGGAGGGCGCCACATGCTGATGCCAATTGCTTTAAAAAAAAAATGAACATTGTGTTAGAATATCCTAGCGGCTGCCGCAGTGCGGGTCTAGCTAGCTATATCTGCTACCACTGTCAGTAACCTCACCATAGGCAGTGCACACTCCAAGTGCTTGGTCTCCTCTCCCCGCCAAACCGTCAGGGCTGGCAGCACTGATATACGCTTGCAGCCCTGCTTGTTTACAAGTCAATCACCCTGTGGTACCTGGCCCTGGAAAGCTCTCTCATTGCTTTAGCTCCTCCTCATCCTTACAGAGATGAAGATCAGGACTGATATGGTGTCAAAAGTAATCTTCACCAGTACGTGATCTAGTATGTATAGTATTAATATTAGCAATAAACATATGTTTGAATTGAAAGCCGGTGTGGCAAGTTAGATAGATCAGTGGCAAACTTTGGTATACAGTAAACTAGTGTGCAGACATTTTTATACTAACGCACAATAAGAGCACTATATCAGCAGAGGGTCTGCTTATGTATGCTGCAGAGTGCAGAATATGAAATAGTAACAATAAGTCTATGCAACTTTTAAAACTAATCAATACTGTACCTAGGTGGTTGTGTGTGAGTGTGTGTGTGAAGGGGGGGGGGGGGTGCGGCAGTATTTTGAAACTTTGCCTAGGGCACCTAGAAACCTTGCACCATCCCAGGGTGTGTCACCCCTATTTTCTGGGATGAGAGAGCCAAGTGTCTGTATGTCAACACGCAGACTTCCTGGCCATGCAGCCCCAGCTTCCATTGGCCAGCTGTGCAAGTTGAGACTTAATCAGCTGGTGGTGATGTTGGATCCAAGCTTGCGATATTGGTCACAGTGCTGGGATCGCAGTTACATGCAGGAGGCGTCTCTTCTACTGAGATGTCTCATGCATGTCCCTTCTTCAAATCAGACAGAAATTCAAAGCTGCTTGCAAGCGGCATTGAATTTCCATCCATCTCTGAATCAGGCCCTGTGTGCATTTTTCTGTTTTTACTTGAAACAGATAAAATGTGTCATTTTATTGGGGAACTGGAGAGTTTTTTGTCTCCCTGCCATAGCGTGGGGGGGGATGCAGTTAATAAACCTGCTGTTGGGATCCCGGCATTCAAGAGACGATACCGGAATGTGAACAGCCGGTGAAATGCTGCTAGTCGGTATCCCAACAAATGCGTGGTATTCCCAGTCGGTTTGTGGGTCCATGCCACCAACCAAGTGGGAATATAACCTGAGGCGGGTGAAGCAAGCCACCGGGCCCGAAGTGTAGTTAGTGAAGAAAGCCCGTGAGGGGACTCGCTGCCAGGAGTCCAATAGATGGGACAGCTGGCATCCCACCTGCCAATCAAACATATGTATTCCACGTGGGGTGAGGTGAAAATATGGTCCACACAACAGCACCACTAGGGGTGTTACAGGTTCCTCAGCAATTCAATAGAATAGCAAGTTCTGTGAATAACTTGTTATATACACTGTTGCAAGCTAATTTGTGAGAATCACTGCACAACACAAGTTAATAGTACCAGTTCCAGTGATACCTAATTACTACTTATGGACAGTTTCACATCCTGCAGAGAATGAGCATGCAGTCACCATTGTCAACAATCACTATGTCGACATTCATTTTACAACTAAAATCTTGCTGCTCTTTCGAATCACTTGCTGCGCATGCAGCTCAAATGCATGTGCAGTGTGAAAACATCAATCAAGGAGCCTACAGTAATTCAAACCTGATCGTTGTGCTGCAAATTACACTGTCCTGCGATCAGATAGTCATCGCTGTGCAAAAATTCCCCTCCTCAGCGGACAGCTGCAAAACCATTCGCATCACACTCACCATTGAATGATTTTCCTATTCTGTGCAGTGTGTGCAGTCTGTGTGTTGCTCAATATTTACTCCTCCAGTGCAAAGGAATCAGGCTGATCGGGGCCGGAGCTGATGTCACACACCCACCCTGAAAACACTCGGGAATGCCTGCGTTTTTCCTGACACTCCCAGAAAACGTCCAGTTATCACCCACGAACGTCCTCTTCCTGTCAATCACCTTGAGAACAGCCGTGCAATTGAAATTTTTGCACCATCCTGTCACTGTTTGGCGATGCGAGTGCGCATTGCTGTGCATGCGCAGTAGTTCAATAATTGGCTGCTGTGCAAAAATGCACAGCAGTGATCAGGTCTGAATCTGGGCCAATATGTGTACAATAGCTGGTTTGCATCCGCACCTGAATCACCCCAATGGGCCTAGGGACAAATTCATGTTTGTAGGCCAATGCATTAGCAACTGCGATTGTCTAGTGTATGGAACCGATAATGTTAGCAAATGATGCTGCCACCCAGAAATGAAAAGAGAGACGTACCGGAACTATTGCAAACTCATTTGCAACTATGTACACATTAACATGAGGAACATCGGGGCTGAGGGTTGGTGTATGGATAGGCAGACTGGACACAGCTGCAGCGACTCAGGCACCATGTTCTGCACATACGAGCTTGATAGTAAAATTGTGTGTTGTCACATGTCATGAGGGGTGTGGTCACACAAAACTAGGGGAGTGGCTACATGACAATAGGGGATGGCCATGTTATGCCACACACCGTAATGCCCCTTACACATTATGCCAAACACTGTAATGTCCATTACACATTATGTCACACACTGTAACGCTTATTACACATTATGCCACACACTGTAATGCCCATTACACATTATGCCAGACACCATAATGCCTATTACATATTATACCACTCACTGTAATGCCTATTACACAATATGCCACACACAGTTATGCCACTGACACCATTTTATGTCCCACACACAAAAATGCCCCTTACAAATTATGCCCCACAGTAAGGCTTCTATTTACTTGCTGCCAGGGGTTTCATGGCAAAAGATGAAGCTTTCTGCATCTTCTCCTGGTGGCGCCAGCGTTCCCGGCACTTCTGGGTAACCCTGTAAATGCAGTGGCGTAATAGTACATTCTTGTTCGTTGCCAGGGGTTGCATGTTCATTACGGACAAAGACCCGGTGCCGGCGGTGGGCTGGTGGTACTGTATACCACCACCATATTTCTTAATGGTATTCCGTACCACCCCGTACCACTCTACTTTTAGCACTGCTGGCACAGCGCACATACTAGCAGATAATCCTGTCTATGAGCAGATTGAATTTGTACACAGCTAATGTGGGAAATCATGCTAATGCCGCTGCTTCATGGAGATGTACTGAGAATCCTACTGAGTTGCAAAGCATACAAAGATTCAGTGTCGCTTGCAGGTTATCAGACTTGGGAGTAGCACTATGGTTGTGCAGCGTGGCCAAAGTTGCTGAGACTCTGGAGCCACTGTAGCGGCATACAGGATCACATACACAGGCTGAGACATGTTCCAAAAATGGTCACAACACACCTGCATTTTTGCCACTACACCCCATTATCTGCCTCAGATGGTATTTGATTGTAAGTGACTGTGCAAATAAATTCTCTCTGCGATCGCTGTCACTAGACCATTGTGGCAAATCCGATGTGTGACTTAGATGCAGCTGCAGCATTGGCATATCTATAATGGGTGCACTGTGTGTGGTGCACATTGGCCCCTCAGGTCCAAGGGGACCCACATCACACACGCTGCACACATTTTTTCAGTACTCACCTATCCAGAGTCCAGCATCTGCTGCGGAAGCCCTGTAAAAGCACCTGGAAAATAGTGCACAGAAGGGGGAATCACTGGGAAATGGCCACCACACCATTTTACTGGAGCGCTGTGCATGAATAGCACAGCCCTAGAGTCTACTATTGGCTACCGGCAAGGGAGGGGAGGGCACCCAAATAGAGTCTGCACATGGGCCCCCACCTCTATTAAAACACCCCTGATGTGCAGTCAGCCGATAATTACTCAACTGTGAAAACATTGGGTTTTCCTACAACACTGAATCAGGCCACATACTGTACAGATGTGTCCCACCTTTACGTTATTGGCTGCAATGTGTGGCATAGCATACTATAGCGGGGAGCAAGCATACCTATGCGCCCGCTACCCATTGCAATGAATGGGGGAGCTAGAGGCTGCGAGAGGAAGCATTGTGCAATGCCTCCCGCAGCAACAACATAAAGGCACATATCTGTATGTGAAAAAATAAGAATTGTGCGTATAGTATTTGTAAGTATATGCAGGGGAGAATTGACCATAGGGCTCACCAGGAAGATTCATGGTAGGCTGACATGTCTGTGGGATCTGTTTTGTGTTTTGTCAAGTGGCCCCACCCCACACATGACAGGCAGCCCACCACACTCAGTATAATGCATCGTCTCCATTTATTCTGTTATTCCATCTCTGCAGTACATCAACTCTGCCATCCAGTGATGCTGCCATGGCTACACAGTGTGTTATACCTCTTTTATTTCCCAATCCGCTACTGGTCTCAGACACAACAACTGCAGCAAAAGACGTAAGGAAGGCCACAACTGCATACAACCAGACTCTATGAGGAGGGATCCTGACCCCCTCAACAGATCCTACCCCTTCATCAGACCGCACCCCCATTAGGGCTGCTTCCATAAATTTCACAGGCTGGTTTTCCATCCCAATCCGCCCCTGAGTATATGCAAGTGAAGCAGGCACTTTAAAATAGTCTGATCCTGATTTGTGACTGTAACAATTGATACTTACTTGAATGGACACTGATTCTGATGCCTGACAAATGATGATGCCAAGTCTGATTGAATACTGCAGTAATGAAAGCAAGTGTCATTCTATTGCCATCTTATCTTTCCGTTTACAATGTTAACATTACACATTTTAAAACACTCAGAGCAACATATTAAAAAACAAGTACTTACAATCTTACTATTAAGTAGCTGGAATGTATTTCAAATCTCCTAAATTTGCTTTTTTTCTCCTCCATTACCTCCTCAGCTATGCCAGAAATACTCATCATAAGCTTCAGCTCTCTTAATGTGTCATTTTAATGGGGTTTAAAACTGGTGAGTGGTTTTCAAAACGCAGCGCCTATAAGCTCCAATTGGTATCTATGACAGTTACAGTAAAAATAATTTTGAACACACTCAGCAAATCTAAATTCATTCACACAAAGCAGTATTTGAAATAGTGAACAACACAGCACTTACTGTATATCAACAATGTCATTGATTAGAGAATTTTTATTATACTATTGTTATGACCACATTATGGTTATATGAGAAATGAAGCATTATTTAAAGTCTTACTACTGTAGCTGGAGGGGAAGCTGCAAAGATGCTGCCCACTGTGCTACAGTATGTAAAATAACAGTACAGTAGCAACTGCAATCATACATTTTCAAGTAAGTTAAAACTCAAAGGCAGACATAATGGGGTATATTTACTAAGGTCCCGATTTTGACCGAGATGCCGTTTTTTCATCAAAGTGTCATCTCGGTAATTTACTAAGCAAAAATCACGGCAGTGATGAGGGCATTCGTAATATTTTGGAAGTCCTAGGAAAAAATCACGAATCAATACACCATCGGTCAAATACGCCTGCAATTTGCTAGAACTCGGGAATTTACTAAAAAGTGCAAAACACAAACACTGCCGACAATAGCCAAACACTGCCGTGATAAAATCCAAATCGTGAAAAAGTGCTAAAAAAAACAGACCTGCTTTTTTATCCCGTGTTTGTATAGGCATGCACGGATCCATGAGATCCGTGCATGTTTTTCAGTGGGAAGGGGGGGGGAAATGTTCTAAATTTTCATTAAAAAAATTGCGTGGGGTCCCCCCTCCTAAGGCAAACCAGCCTCGGGCTCTTTGAGCCGATCCTGGTTGCAGAAATATGGGGAAAAAATGGATAGGGGTTCCCCCATATTTAAGCAACCAGCATCGGGCTCTGCGCCTGGTCCTGGTTCCAAAAATACGGGGGACAAAAAGAGTAGGGGTCCCCCGTATTTTTGAAACCAGCACCGGGCTCCACTAGCTGGACAAATAATGCCACAGCCGGGGGTCACTTTTATACAGTGCCTTGCGGCTGTGGCATCAAATATCCAACTAGTCACCCCTGGCCGGGGTACCCTGGGGGAGTGGGGACCCCTTCAATCAAGGGGTCCCCCCCCCAGCCACCCAAGGGCCAGGGGTGAAGCCCGAGGCTGTCCCCCCCATCCAATGGGCTGCGGATGGGGGGCTGATAGCCTTTGTGATAAGTGTTTGATATTGTTTTTAGTAGCAGTACTACAAGGCCCAGCAAGCCTCCCCCACAAGCTGGTACTTGGAGAACCACAAGTACCAGCATGCGGCGGAAAAATGGGCCCGCTGGTACCTGTAGTACTACTACTAAAAAAATACCCCAATAAAGACATTACACACACACCTTGAAAGTATAACTTTAATACATCCATCCACACCTCTATATACACATACTTACCTTATGTTCCCACGCAGGTCGGTCCTCTTCTCCAGTAGAATCCATGGTGTACCTGTAGAAAAAATTATACTCACATAATCCATGGTTGAAGGCTCCTCGGTAAATCCTTTTGTAATCCACGTACTTGAAAAAATAAAAAAACGGATACCCGACCACGAACTGAAAGGGGACCCATGTTTTCACATGGGCCCCCTTTCCCCGAATGCCAGAAACCCACTCTGACTGATGTCTAAGTGGGTTTCTTCAGCCAATCAGGGAGCGCCACGTTGTGGCACCCTCCTGATCGGCTGTGTGCTCCTGAACTGTATGACAGGCGGCACACGGCAGTGTTACAATGTAGCGCCTATGCGCTCCATTGTAACCAATGGTGGGAACTTTCAGGTCAGCGGTTGACTGAAAGTGACCTCACCGCTGACCTGAAAGTTCCCACCATTGGTTACAATGGAGCGCATAGGCGCTACATTGTAACACTGCCGTGTGCCGCCTGTCATACAGTACAGGAGCACACAGCCGATCAGGAGGGTGCCACAACGTGGCGCTCCCTGATTGGCTGAAGAAACCCACTTAGACATCAGTCAGAGTGGGTTTCTGGCATTCGGGGAAAGGGGGCCCATGTGAAAACATGGGTCCCCTTTCAGTTCGTGGTCGGGTATCCGTTTTTTTATTTTTTCAAGTACGTGGATTACAAAAGGATTTACAGAGGAGCCTTCAACCATGGATTATGTGAGTATAATTTTTTCTACAGGTACACCATGGATTCTACTGGAGAAGAGGACCGACCTGCGTGGAAACATAAGGTAAGTATGTGTATATGGAGGTGTGGATGGATGTATTAAAGTTATACTTTCAAGGTGTGTGTGTAATGTCTTTATTGGGGTATTTTTTTAGTAGTAGTACTACAGGTACCAGCGGGCCCATTTTTCCGCCGCATGCTGGTACTTGTGGTTTTCCAAGTACCAGCTTGCGGGGGAGGCTTGCTGGGCCTTGTAGTACTGCTACTAAAAACAATATCAAACACTTATCACAAAGGCTATCAGCCCCCCATCCGCAGCCCATTGGATGGGGGGGACAGCCTCGGGCTTCACCCCTGGCCCTTGGGTGGCTGGGGGGGGACCCCTTGATTGAAGGGGTCCCCACTCCCCCAGGGTACCCCGGCCAGGGGTGACTAGTTGGATATTTGATGCCACAGCCGCAAGGCACTGTATAAAAGTGACCCCCGGCTGTGGCATTATCTGTCCAGCTAGTGGAGCCCGGTGCTGGTTTCAAAAATACGGGGGACCCCTACTCTTTTTGTCCCCCGTATTTTTGGAACCAGGACCAGGCGCAGAGCCCGATGCTGGTTGCTTAAATATGGGGGAACCCCTGTCCATTTTTTTCCCATATTTCTGCAACCAGGATCGGCTCAAAGAGCCCGAGGCTGGTTTGCCTTAGGAGGGGGGACCCCACGCAATTTTTTTTTTACATTTAAACTTTATTTATTTTTTTAACAAAGTGCACAATGAAGCCCAGCACGGATCTCTCAGATCCGGCCGAGATTCATTGTATTAAAGTCGGCAGTGTTTTACAAGTCACTCACGTAAAACACTGCCAAAAAAAACGAATGACATCGACATCGGAAAACCCGAAAATGCAGAATACGGCAGCTTAGTAAATTAGTCGTTATCAATTCAAAAAGTTGCATATTTACACTTTCGATGTCATTCGTGATTGAACTTTGACCTCAAACGGGAAAACACGAATCTTAGTAAATTTACCCCAATGTATCTAAATGAGACATAAAGATGATATCATTTGTTTGAGAAAAATAAATAAAAATAGTTTTCTAGATATAGTAAGTACAACCATTTAGTCATACTGGGCCTAATTTAGATGTGGTTGGAGTTGATATCATTGCTATTTCCTTGGAAGCAGCAGTGATAGCGGAGTATGGTGATACAGCAAAAGGTGTCTATTACATGAAGATGCTTCCTGCTGCAGTAGTGATCCAAGCAGCATTGGATCTCTCACTCATCATCGGACCTACAACAGAGATCTCTGGCCTCTTCCCTCCCCTTAAACGGCGGCGACACGCTTCCGTTTTCACAAATGGATGCAGTCTTTGCCCCCCATGCAGCAGCAGACTGTCAATCGCTGACAGTCTGCTGCTGCTCTGTGTCCTGCACATGCGCAAATTCCCGCACGTCACTGGCTCCAACCACATCTGAATCAGACCAATGAGACAATTCCAAGGGCATTTTTTTTAAACAAGAAAGTTATTTCAATGTGTCCATTGTCTGTTTGGTGTTATATTATATAAACGACATTCTATTTGATTACTAGAATTATAATAAAATATGGTGTCAGTAAATGAGCGTAGATCAGTTACAGTAATATCAATTTGTCTTTCACTACAAAACAAAAAAGAAAAATATGATTTCTGGTTGTCTGGTCTACCCCTTTTTCTATTTTTGAGGTTCAAGAAGAATATTTTTTCATAAGTGTCCCAGTAAATGTCCCAATTCTACCAACTTATATTTATGTTTTGTCTCTTTAAGTAATATTTACTGATTTTAAGGTATTTGGACAGCAATATTTTGTCATTGTGCATTATTATATTTCTTTTATATGTAATTGTTTCCGTTTAAACTAAATTACATTTTATTATCAAGTTACTATTTATACACTTGCTTCATTATAATGAAAATAAATTGTACATATATTTTTTAATAGGCTTAAATTCAAAAGCTGGCTGGTTCATAATGTTGTCAAAACCAGATTTACATAATTAAAACAGATTTAGAATTGGAGGCAAATGTTTTTGGCCCATTTTAATACATAAATCAATATTATGCCAAAGTGTGGTCCAGAACACTTCCAAATCACACCACACAGTATTAACGTCAGATTTAAGGTTTTCAAAACAATGAGTTTTCATTACATTACCATGATAGAATCTCAATACATTAATCTCATAGCTATTCTGATAACAAATTAATTAACTTATGTCAACACCATTGCAGGTTTTAGTCTAGAAACAATTATAACATGTCCAGCACACAGCAAAAATTTTATTCAATCAACAATTTATAACACTTTTTGTGAATGCCAATATGTTCCACATGAAAGTATAGTCTCCGCTTTTGTTGGAAATTAGCTATATTTTCAAAAGTGTTTCATAGAAAAAAGGAGAGAGAAAGAGAGGAGTAGCAAAAAGAAAAAGAAGAGGACAATGAAGAGACAAACAAAAGATGAGAGAGACAATAGACATGAGAGAGAGAGAGAGAGAGAGAGAGAGAGAGAGAGAGAGAGAGATAAAGAGATGGATAAGGAGGGAATAAGATAAAAAGAGAGAGTGAAGCAAAGAGAGAGGTTAAAGTCTAGAAATATAGTTAGAGAAGAGAAAAATATAGAAAAAAAGAGGGGGAGAAGATGCAAGAGAGAAAAGGAAAGAAAATGAGACAAAACTAAAGAAAAAATAGAGGGACAGAGATAGAAGATGGGAATTAGAGAGAGAGGGAAAGAAAGAAAGAGAGAGAGAGAGAGAGAGAGAGAACAGGAGAGTGAAAAAAAAGAGACTTAAAGATGATGACAATTTGGAGAGATATAAAACAAAACATTAACAAAATCATAACTACCTATTCTTTAAAATGCTCTGCAGTAGTTTAAAAATGAGAAACCAGTGCAGCCATCAGTGCAGAACAGAGGGCGCAGATGTGAGTGGCCCTGGTTGATGTAGTTATCTGATGATGATTCCGGCAGCAAACTGCTTCTCATTCATAAACAGTCCATGAATGAGGAGCAGTTTCAGTAAAGATAATTGTTGCTTGAGAAAACATAGTATGGAGAGGCACATTCACCAAGCACCTTGAGGGGCTCTATGGATCAAGTGCAGGAAATGCCTGAGAGGCAGGTGCACAATTCCTAACCTTCTCTATGTTCCACCCTCACCAATACATTCCCCCTCTCCTTCTCCTTTGTTTCCGTTCTGATTGGGCCTCTCGTGCACCTGACTACACTGTCAAGTCAGAAGTCAGCAATGAATAATTGTACCATAGCCTGCAGTTCTCTGTTCCTCCCCTACCCCTGTGTTTGTCTTTTTCCCTTTCTAACTTTATCAACAGTTTAATAGTATGTGTGCCTGTGTCCCACTCCTCTGAAATGTGTGCCTTTGCCTAACCTACTCATGAGTGACTCTTCACACCCACATTTGCCTCTGCCCATTCCCCCCTCCACTCCCACATGGGCCCCTTACACTCTTATATCCCTCTTACACTTCCTCCTCTGCTACCCACGTGGGTCTCTGCCCCCAGTCCACTTCCCACATGGTACATTGAATCCCACTACTCCCACTTTGGCCTCTACCCCAACTACCACTGTACCTCTGTCCAAGTGGGGATCACTTTCCTCATGTGCCTCTGTCCCCTTACCTCTCCATGTTTTAGTCTGCCCTCCATTCCATATCAGTTACTGTAACTGCTGATGTTATTAATTGTCTTTCATTGCATATGCTGCTGCTGACGTGAGTGCATCTTGTGTGAGTAGCTGCTTTGCTTTTGCATGTAATTATCACTCTTTTAGTTAATAACTTTTATGCTTCCAATTTCTGGTGTAGTTGCACTGCATGTGTAAGGAAGGGGAGAAGGAAGAAGGCTCTTGTGTGGGCGCACTCTTATCTAATTGTAATCACTTCTCGTGATTATCCAATTAATTATACAAAGTACTGATAAAACATAATTTTATTAAGGTATTCATTAAGATCAATGTAATTGCCCATTATCAAGAATATACATGATCCAAGGTGAATTTTTTACACACATAGGATTAGATTAGGAAAATTTAATAAAATGTTCTGGTCCTGCCTCAGAAAATGAGATAAGAAAGGATGTAGACACTGCAAAGTCATACGTCCATTTCAACCCGACCAGTACAGGCAATCTGTATTAATGAGACTTAGTTGGTCAATTTGAGTAATAAGTCTGTCAACAATCAAAATAAATTATTGTCATTGACAGGACAATACCAGATTTATGCTGTTAGTTGCTCAACTGCACAAGGTAAGCTCAGGCTGTATATATACTAGGAGAACTATGGTTGGTTCTTCAACCTAGGATGTGCACCTTCCCAAAGGAAAAGTAGGTGAAAATTAAGGAAGAAGTGGTGATACTGCTGTTGAAGTCACATACCACACATCAAATGATATGATTGATGCTCTACAACACTGGGTATTCCCTGTGAGTCTCCTCTTCAGGTACTGACCCAGCCCAACACTGTTTCGCTTCCAAGATCGGACGAGATCGGGCATTAGCAGTGTGGTTTGATAGTAGGGAAGGTGGGTCAGACTCCAATGAGAGTGCACCTAAATAAGAGGAGGGTGATTGTTTTTGTCACAAGAGTAAAGTGTGGATCTGCTTTTCATGTTAGGCAGGAGACATCAAATCCCACATTGGTGGTATTGTGTCCCTGGATCATAAATGAGAGTCCACGGAAGGAAAAGTAATGAAGGAAAGAACACAATTAATTCTTTGATTGCTATGTTGCATGCAATAGTAAAACAGCCATATATTGATTCTAATTGGACCGTTCAAAGCTCGGGAGGTGCACACAGAATGATTCTACTGTAAAGTAGCAGCTGGACTTTAAATTCATATAATGTGCAGAATTGCTCTAAATGATGCTAGTATAGATTATGTATATGGTTAAATATTTCTGCATGCAAGAAGAATACACATGTACAGAGATTCGAAGTACATGGAGATCACTGTAATCATATAAAAATGACAATGTTATAGATTGTTAATACTGGTACATGAAGTTGAAGCTTAGTGAAAAAATACACCAAGGAATATTTCTGCATGCAAGCACAATACACTTGTACTGAGATTAGAAGCACAAAGAAATCACTGTAGTCATATAAAATGACGATAGTATGGATTACTAATACTGGTACATGAAATTGAATCTTAGTAAAAATGCACTAAGAAATAACTATAGTCACATGAAAAATGACAAAAACTGTAAATTACTACTGCTGGTGTATGCAGCTGGGTCTTTAGTGAAAAAATGCACTATTATGGGCTGTGGCTAGAATCAGAGAGACAGCTGTAGCCACATAATGGAGTACCTGACCTGAATATTTTCAGGGATAAGGTGCAGTTTTCTGATGCAGCGGCTGAGGCCAGTAAGCTGGATTGGACAATCTTGCACTGAGGCTAGGACCAGGGATCCAGTATAACCGGATAGAAGGGACCCAAAGTATTGGATTGGAAAACGCGTTTCACCCCATAGGGCTTGTTCACTTCCAGGAAGTGAACAAGCCCTATGGGGTGAAACGCGTTTTCCAATCCAATACTTTGGGTCCCTTCTATCCGGTTATACTGGATCCCTGGTCCTAGCCTCAGTGCAAGATTGTCCAATCCAGCTTACTGGCCTCAGCCGCTGCATCAGAAAACTGCACCTTATCCCTGAAAATATTCAGGTCAGGTACTCCATTATGTGGCTACAGCTGTCTCTTTGATTCTAGCCACAGCCCATAATAGTGCATTTTTTCACTAAAGACCCAGCTGCATACACCAGCAGTAGTAATTTACAGTTTTTGTCATTTTTCATGTGACTATAGTTATTTCTTAGTGCATTTTTACTAAGATTCAATTTCATGTACCAGTATTAGTAATCCATACTATCGTCATTTTATATGACTACAGTGATTTCTTTGTGCTTCTAATCTCAGTACAAGTGTATTGTGCTTGCATGCAGAAATATTCCTTGGTGTATTTTTTCACTAAGCTTCAACTTCATGTACTAGTATTAACAATCTATAACATTGTCATTTTTATATGATTACAGTAATCTCCATGTACTTCGAATCTCTGTACATGTGTATTCTTCTTGCATGCAGAAATATTTAACCATATACATAATCTATACTAGCATCATTTAGAGCAATTCTGCACATTATATGAATTTAAAGTCCAGCTGCTACTTTACAGTAGAATCATTCTGTGTGCACCTCCCGAGCTTTGAACGGTCCAATTAGAATCAATATATGGCTGTTTTACTATTGCATGCAACATAGCAATCAAAGAATTAATTGTGTTCTTTCCTTCATTACTTTTCCTTCCGTGGACTCTCATTTATGATCCAGGGACACAATACCACCAATGTGGGATTTGATGTCTCCTGCCTAACATGAAAAGCAGATCCACACTTTACTCTTGTGACAAAAACAATCACCCTCCTCTTATTTAGGTGCACTCTCATTGGAGTCTGACCCACCTTCCCTACTATCAAACCACACTGCTAATGCCCGATCTCGTCCGATCTTGGAAGCGAAACAGTGTTGGGCTGGGTCAGTACCTGAAGAGGAGACTCACAGGGAATACCCAGTGTTGTAGAGCATCAATCATATCATATGATGTGTGGTATGTGACTTCAACAGCAGTATCACCACTTCTTCCTTAATTTTCACCTACTTTTCCTTTGGGAAGGTGCACATCCTAGGTTGAAGAACCAACCATAGTTCTCCTAGTATATATACAGCCTGAGCTTACCTTGTGCAGTTGAGCAACTAACAGCATAAATCTGGTATTGTCCTGTCAATGACAATAATTTATTTTGATTGTTGACAGACTTATTACTCAAATTGACCAACTAGGTCTCATTAATACAGATTGCCTGTACTGGTCGGGTTGAAATGGACGTATGACTTTGCAGTGTCTACATCCTTTCTTATCTCATTTTCTGAGGCAGGACCAGAACATTTTATTACATTTTCCTAATCTAATCCTATGTGTGTAAAAAATTCACCTTGGATCATGTATATTCTTGATAATGGGCAATTACATTGATCTTAATGAATACCTTAATAAAATTATGTTTTATCAGTACTTTGTATAATTAATTGGATAATCACGAGAAGTGATTACAATTAGATAAGAGTGCGCCCACACAAGAGCCTTCTTCCTTCTCCCCTTCCTTACATATGTCCTTTCTGGCTCTGGGCGCACCACCAAGCTGGACACGGAATTTAGGATTTACAAATATAATTGTCCACTTTTGGTATTTCTTGATTAAATGTGTATTATCTATATGACCAGTGCCGGGTCGCTCCTTTTTTTGTTCTGTTGTAGTTGCACTGCAGTCAACTACTGTATGCCTTAGCACCACTGTGTGTTAATTTCTGTTTTCCTTGACAATCATAGGATTAATGCAGAGCCCTCACCTTCTGGGACAGATTGTTAGATTTTGTGTTCTAATTATGTGTTACATTATTTATTAAGTTATGCTTAAAATGTTAATGTTCTAGTTAGAGATGAGCGGGTTCGGCTCTCCGAGATCCGAACCCCCCTGGACTTCACCTATTTTACACAGTTCCGAGGCAGCCTCGGATCTTCCCGCCTTGCTCGGTTAACCCGAACGTGGCCGAACGTCATCATCCTGCTGTCGGATTCTCGCGAGATTCGTATTCTATATAAAGAGCCGCGCGTCGCCGCCATTTTCACTCATGCATTGGAGATTGAACGGAGAGGATGTGGCTACGTTCTCTCCCTGAAAAGTTCTATATCTGTGCTCAGTGTGCTGCAAATTTCTGTGCTCAGTGTGCTGCAAATATCTGTGCTCAGTGTGCTGCAAATATCTACGTTCTCTGCCTGAAAAGCTCCATATCTGTGCTCGGTGTGCTGCAAATATCTGTGCTCAGTGTGCTGCATTTTGGTGACCAACAGTATATAGTTGTACAGTACAGTAAGCCATTGCTGTATCTTGCAGCTCTGTGTCACTGCAAGTATCCATTCCATATCGGTCCTGCATTTTTGTGAGCAGTATATATAGTAGTACAGTGCAGCATTTTGGTGACCAACAGTATATAGTTGTACAGTACAGTAGGCCATTGTTGTATCTTGCAGCTCTGTGTCACTGCAAGTATGCATTCCATATCTGTGCTGCATTTTTGTGAGCAGTATATATAGTAGTACAGTGCAGCATTTTGGTGACCAACAGTATATAGTTGTACAGTACAGTAGGCCATTGCTATTTATATAATAATATTACTGGCATATAATTTCACACATTAAAAAATGGAGAACAAAAATGTGGAGGGTGAAATAGGGAAAGATCAAGATCCACTTCTACCTAGTGCTGAAGCTGCTGCCACTAGTCATGGCAGAGACGATTCAATGCCATCAACGTCGTCTGCCAAGGCCGATGCCCAATGTCATAGTAGAGAGCATGTAAAATCCAAAAAACAAAATTCAGTAAAATGACCCAAAAATCTAATTTAAAAGCGTCTGAGGAGAAGTGTAAACTTGCCAATATGCCATTTACGACACGGAGTGGCAAGGAACGGCTGAGGCCCTGGCCTATGTTCATGGCTAGTGGTTCAGCTTCACATGAGGATGGAAGCACTCATCCTCCCGCTCGAAAACTGAAGAATTAAGATGGCAAAAGCACAGCAAAGAACTGTGCATTCTTCTAAATCACAAATCTCCAAGGAGAGTCCAATTGAGTCGGTTGCGATGCCTGACCTTCCCAACACTGGACGGGAAGAGGTGGCTCCTTCCACCAATTGCACACCCCCTGGAAGTGCTGGAGGGAGCACCCACAGTCCAGTTCCTGATAGTCAAATTGAAGATGTCACTGTTGAAGTACACCAGGATGAGGATATGGGTGTTGCTGGCGCTGAGGAGGAAATTGACAAGGAGGATTCTGATGGTGAGGTGGTTTGTTTAAGTCAGGCACCCGGGGAGACACCTGTTGCCCGTGGGATGAATATGGCTATTGACATGCCTGGTCAAATTTAAAAAAAAATCACCTCTTCGGTGTGGAATTATTTTAACAGAAATGCGGACAACAGGTGTCAAACCGTATGTTGCCTTTCTCCAGCTGTAATAAGTAGGGGTAAGGATGTTAACCATCTAGGAACATCCTCCCTTATATGTCACCTGGAGTGCATTCATTAGAAGTCATTGACAAGTTCAAAAACTTTGGGTGACAGTGGAAGCAGTTCACTGACAACTAAATCCCTTCCTCTTGTACCCAAGCTCCCGCAAACCACACCACCAACTCCCTCATGTCAATTTCCTCCTCCTTAGACAGGAACGCCAATAGTCCTGCAGGCCATGTCACTGGCAAGTCTAACGAGTCCTCTCCTGACTGGGATTCCTCCGATGGATCCTTGAGTGTAACGCCTACTGCTGCTGGCGCTGCTGTTGTTGCTGCTGGGAGTCGATCATCATCCCAGAGGGGAAGTCGGAAGACCACTTGTACTACTTCCAGTAAGCAATTGACTATCCAACAGTCCTTTGCGAGGAAGATGAAATATCACAGCAGCAGTCATCCTGTTGCAAAGCGGATAACCCAGGCCTTGGCAGCTGTGTTGGTGTTAGACATGCATCCGGTATCCGGCGTTAGTTCACAGGAACTTAGAGAATTTCTCGAGGTAGTGTGTCCCCAGTACCAAATACCATCTAGGTTCCACTTCTCTAGGCAGGCGATACTGAGAATGTACAGAGAAGTCAGAAAAAGACTCACCAGTGTTCTAAAAAATGCAGTTGTACCCAATGTCCACTTAACCACGGACATGTGGACAAATGGAGCAGGGCAGACTAAGGACTATATGACTGTGACAGCCCACTGGGTATATGTATTGCCTCCTGCAGCAAGAACAGCAGCGGCGGCACCAGTAACAGCATCTCACAAACGCCAACTCGTTCCTAGGCAGGCTATGCTTTGTATCACCTCTTTCCATAAGAGGCACACAGCTGACAACCTCTTACCGAAACTGAGGAACATCATCGCAGAATGGCTTACCCCAATTGGACTCTCCTGGAGATTTATGACATCGGACAACGCCACCAATATTGTGCGTGCATTACATGTGGGCAAATTCCAGCACGTCCCATGTTTTGCACATACATTGAATTTGGTGGTACAGAATTTTTTTTTAAATGACAGGGGCGTGCAAGAGATGCTGTCGGTGGCCCGAAGAATTGCAGGCCACTTTCGGCATTCAGCCACCGCGTGCCGAAGACTGGAGCGCCAGCAAACACTCCTGAACTTGCCCCGCCATCATCTGAAGCAAGAGGTGGTAACGAGGTGGAATTCAACCCTCTATATGCTTCAGAGGATGGAGGAGCAACAAAAGGCCATTCAAGCCTATACATCTGCCTACGATATAGGCAAAGGAGGGGGATTGCACCTGACTCAAGCGCAGTGGAGAATGATTTCAACATTGTGCAAGGTTCTGCAACCCTTTGAACTTGCCGCACGTGAAGTCAGTTCAGACACTGCCAGCCTGAGTCAGGTCATTCCCCTCATCAGGCTTTTGCAGAAGCCACTGGAGAGATTGAAGGAGGAGCTAAAAGGGAGCAATTCCGCTAGGCATGTGGGACTTGTGGATGGAGTCCTTCATTCGCTTAACCAGGATTCACGGGTGGTCAATCTGTTGAAATCAGAGCACTACATTTTTGCCACCATGCTCGATCCTAGATTTAAAGCCTACGTTGTATCTCTCTTTCCGGCAGACACAAGGCTGCAAAGGTTCAAAGACCTGCTGGTGAGACACTTGTCAACTCAAGCGGAACGTGACCCGTCAACAGCTCCTCCTTCACATTCTCCCGCAACTGGGGCTGCGAGGAAAAGGCTAAGAATTCCGAGCCCACCCACTGGCGGTGATGCAGGGCAGTCTGGAGCGAGTGCTGACATCTGGTCCAGACTGATTACTGACATGTCGTCTACTGTCACTGCATATGATTCTGTCACCATTGAAAGAATAGTGGAGATTATATGAGTAACAGCATCCAAGTAGGCATGTCAGACAGTCCATATGTATACTGGCAGGAAAAAGAGGCAATTTGGAGGCCCTTGCAAAAACTGGCTTTATTTTACCTAAGTTGCCCCTCCTCAGTGTGTACTCCGAAAGAGTGTTTAGTGCAGCCAGTCACCTTGTCAGCGATCGGCGTACAAGGTTACTTCCACAAAATGTAGAGATGATGATGTTCATCAAAATGAATTACAATCAATTCCTCTGTGGAGACATTCACCAGCAATTGCCTCCAGAAAGTACACAGGGGCCTGAGATGGTAGATTCCAGTGGGGACGAATTAATACTCTGTGAGGAGGTGGATGTACACAGTGAAAGGGGTGAGGAATCGGAGGATGATGATGAGGTTGACATCTTGCCTCTGTAGAGCCAGTTTGAGCAAGGAGAGATTGATTGCTTCTTTTTTTGGTGGGGGCCCAAACCAACCAGTCATTTCAGCCACAGTTGTGTGGCAGACCCTGTGGCTGAAATGATGGGTTTGTTAAAGTGTGCATGTCCTGTTTATACAACATAAGGGTGGGAGGACCCAAGGACAATTCCAACTTGCACCTCTTTTTTTATGTATTTATCTTTGCATCATGTGATGTTTGGGGCCAATTGTTTTAAGTGCCATCCTGTGTGACACTGCAGTGCCACTCCTAGATGGGCCAGGTGTTTGTGCCGCCCACTTGTGTCGCTTAGCTTATCCATCCAGCGACCACAGTGCACCTCTTTTTCTCTTTTCTTTGCATCATGTGCTGTTTGGGGACTATTTTTTTA